>NC_056741.1:10410186-10542686 GCF_019279795.1 Protopterus annectens | reverse complement strand
TCATGCACTAAAGTATTAAACTAAACTGAAAGTATCATGCAAAATGTATAAACTGCTCACTGATGATGCAGTTGGTGCAGGGGGATAGAGTGCAAGCTATAGATCTTGTGGCCCAGGGTTTGATTCCTGCAGCCCTCATTTGCCTACTGTGTGATCATGAGTAAATCACTTAGCCAGAGACTGCTCCTGGGTTACCCCTGAAAAAGGACTGTGTGTCCAGTGAGCCTATGTGGTTAACAAATGGGCATTATTATTATTTTTATTAGTATTATTATTACAAAACCAGAAAGGCTACAGCTATTAATGTGCTTTTCCCCCAGACTGCACTATTGAGCCTATAATTTCACTTCTTTCAGCCCACAATACTGCTCTTTTAAAACATCAAAAACAAAATCCTCCAATCAGTCTAGCTAACTATTATGTTACTCAAAATAACAGCAACACTACTCAACACATTTACCACAAACATTTTACATAATACATATTGCCCCCATTTCTAAAAAAAAAAAAAAAAAAAAAAAACTCCAGCTGAGAAATCAATCTTACAGTCTCAGGAACAGCTACAATATACAACTACAACGGCACTCTGCTATAGTTTGTACAATTAACTTTTCCTTCTTATAACAAAATGTGATTTATCACATTAGCAACCAATTGACTGGCCTGTCTTCATGGCACACTGCAGATCACACCGGTATATCAGCCCAAAATCTTGCATTTCTTCTCTGCCTCAGCTTAAAAAGTTTGGTTGTATTTGTCTGCTGACTTGTAGTTTTATTAACTTTATGTAAAAGTTTTTTTTTATGCCATTCATTTTCCTTTTGACATAACATCCATTGTTAAATGTTCTACAAATTTCAAGATACCACTCATATTTCATGTTGTAATATCTGATGTTAATGTCCGGTCCTGCCCCTTTGCCTGGGTCAATACTGAAAAGGATCCTCAGACCAGCCAACTTGTCTGGTTAAGAAACCATAAATAAATTTAAAGCTGGGTCATAGCTGTACATGACCTGTGCAGTACTATTTCACTAACACAGGTAATAAACAAGGTATGCCTTTGGCCATGATGAAGCTTACTGTATACATCTGCATGTAACAAAACATTTAAAAATGCATTTATTCTCCAACAAATTATTCAGCTTGTTATGCAATGCAGGATTCCCAGAATTCAACATAACTGTATTTCACCCTTCACAGCAGTGTGATTCTGATGAAGGTCAATCTCTCATCATAAAAATGCTACTGCTAAATGCAATATAGCCAGTTCAAGTAATCTGAAAAACAGGTTAAAAAATGATCCAGTAGGCTTGTACATATTTAAACATGTTAACATTTATAACATTTTCACTTAAGACTGTAATGCAGGCCATGAAATTTCTCAAGATCTTAAACAAAATGCTAACAATCTTTCAGGGTCATTACCCTAGTAAGAAACTACGAAATTATTTTGTTTCAAACTTTCAAATGGTTTTTAATGACACTTTCTCACAGCCACTTCAACAGAACTATAAGGGCTTCCTTTATCCAATTTATAGTTCAGATAATAACTTCAAAATACAGCTTATTAATTCACTAGCACAAATTGTATAGCTTCACACCAGAAGAATCAAAGAAAAAGAAATAAGTGGCGAACAGTTTGGATCTTAAGAGGTCCCCACTTCTCAGTTCCAAGCAATGAGCTGCAGGGATCCCTTTCTGTTCTACAATATATAGGGTCCGCACGAAAACCATGCCAAGATACATATAGTTGTAAGGCTACCAAAGAATGCAAAAGTTAAACTGCTATTATTTAGATTTATTTATTTATTTTATTTTATATTTATTTATTTATTTATTTATTTATTTATTTATTTATTTATTTATTGCATTTGTTTACCCGGAAAGTCCACTGGGCCTAAAAGAGCCCATTTTCACTGGAGGACCAGGGAGAAAAGCTCCAACAAGATACAGAAAAAAATATAAACATTAATTAATACAGAAGTAGAAACAGTGTTACAGATAGTAAATATAGTAACATATACAGAATATATATACATAAAAGCAGAAATCTAGTTTGTTGGATTACAGTAATATATACAGAAAATACACATTAAAGCAGAATTCAATGAATTCAATCAGAGTGGTATAAACAGAAATATATTAATCAGTATTATTGTACCAGCATTAACAAGTGAAGATAAAAATAAAAAAATAAATATGGAGAAAGTATTATCAGTCACTAGTAGCAAAAGACACAGGAGTTAAGTAATCATATAAAGAGAGCAAAGAGGTTAGGCTATAGAGCAGGAACATAGCCAGGAAGAGTTGTTATAGAGCAGGAACATAGCCAGGAAGGGTTGAGATGATTTTTCAGTATTTGTTTGAAGGTGGTGGTGCTGCCTGTGTTTCTTATAGAAGGCGGAAGTGAGTTCCATAGTTTGGCGATGGTGAAGGCATAGAGGAGTTGACCAGCAGATAAGGTGGGCTTATCTACTTTTAGAAGTAGATGATTTTCAGATCTTAGATGCCTGCTGGGTTGGTATTTAGCAAGTAGAGTCAGAGAGCAGGACAGTCTGTGGGTCTGGATATTATTTTGTGCACAGTAGTTAGTTGGGTGAATGAGAGATGGTGGGGACGTTCCAGACACTCTAATTGTTTCAGTGACTTACAGTGGTGGGATGAGAATTTGGCCTTGGTGGCAAATGTTGCTATTCTGTTTCAACACATAGCAAGTTTGGATTTTGTAGAATTTTGGATATTAGTAAGAGAGGGGCATCATAAAGGAGAGAGGGTAATAAAAAGGTAGTTGCAAGGGTTTGTCTAGAGAGGCTAAGAAAGGGTTGGTGCCTGTAGAGCATACCAAGCTTTCGGTGCGTTTTTTTTATGTTATTGTTTATGTGCAGGTCAAAGTTAAAGGTTTTCATCTATAATAATGCCTAGTAATTTAGTGTATGGGATAACTTCTATAGTTGCATTGTCTTAGGCTTGTATAGTGAAGAGTTTTTTATCAAACGGAGTGGTTTTCCTAGGAGTAAAAATTACTAGTTTAGTTATTTTTTTGGATTTAGGGCAAGATGATTGTTAAGCATCCAAAATTCAGTAGATGTGAGGGCATTCTGGGCAATTTGATGGAGTTCAGAGCTGGAATTTGCAGTGGATATTATTGTAGAGTCATCAGCATACTGGATTACTGAGCATTTGTGGGAGAGTGGTGTGAAAGCTGTTAATAAAGATGCTAAATAAGAGAGGACCAAGTATGGAGCCTTGGGGTACCCCTGTGGAAGTACTGAGGAGGTGAGAGTAAGATTGTTGCCATTTGGTGGATTGCTGCCTATTGGAGAGATAGCTGTTGAACCATTGTAGGGCAGGGGGAGAAATGTGGAGGACGATAGTGTGGGAAATGGAATCAAAAGCTTTGGAGAGGTCAAGGAACTGAAGAGGGTAGCAAGATCAATGTTTTTTTTATTTTGTGGGTCAGGGGATGTATTGTTTTGAGAACCTGGGTGTAAAAGTTGGCTGATGGAGGACCAGAATTTTTGGGGATTATTTTTATGTTGGCTTTGTAGGTGGAAGTTGTGGTCTTTTTATCTGTGGTTATTAGACGTTTTGCCTGGTTAAGGAGTTGCTTGTAATGTAGTAGAGTTTCTGCCATGATTTCCAGATTTTATCCCTTGTGGACATTACTCCTTTGGTGGATTTTGAGAGCATGCAAGGTTATGTTTTATTTGTTTTTGGCAGGTTGGTGCTTGCCTATTTGGGATGCCTAGAAATGTTGAGTTAAAGAATTCAACAGCCTCATTAAGTGGTAGGGATTTGAAGGGTTTCCAGTTTACTTTAGCTAAGGTTTCATTAAATATGGATGACTGTAACTTAGTAAAATTTCTGGTAGATTTGTATTGGTGTTGGCCTGTGATTGGAGTAGTTTTGCGTATGACATATGCTGGGTGGTGGTCACTAATGGTATTAGGTAGTATGCCTGCACTGATGACATTGAAAGGGTGGGATACTAATATCCAGTCTATTGTGGCGCCCCAGTTGTCATTTATTGTGAGGTCTAGTTGGGAGAAGTTGTAAAGATTTATGTTTTTTGAGGAGTTGTTGTGGCCTATATCTAGCCAATCGATATTTACATCACCTAGAATGATGGTTTCATTATCTATATTTTGGGAAGTCCAGGCAAGTATGTTTTCTAATATTGGTATGTTGTTTCCTGGGGGAAAAAAGAGCAATTATGCAAATATGTTTATGGTTAAGTTTTAATAGAGAAAGATTAGTACTTCGGCTGGGGAGAAGTTGGGTGTTGGTTTTAAGTAGGGAATTAATGTGTAATTGCTAGGGAAGAGTATAGCCACTCCTCCTCTCGTTGGGTCGATCA
The DNA here is from genome assembly GCF_019279795.1 of Protopterus annectens. NCBI lineage: Eukaryota > Metazoa > Chordata > Ceratodontiformes > Protopteridae > Protopterus > Protopterus annectens. The sequence continues at coordinate 10,538,327 of NC_056741.1, read as the reverse complement.
ACTCTCAGGCATGAGTAGCTTGGGGGGGGGGGGAGAAATTCAGTGTCTTTTATATATGATTTCAACCAGGTTTTGGTAGCTGCTATAATATCTGGGTTGTACTTAAAAATCCACGCATGGAGTTCAGGTATCTTATGTCTAAGGCTTTGGAGATTTAAGGTTGATAGCATAAGAGATTTGCTTGGTTCCCTGGAGCTGAGGGTGGCTGGGTCTGTGTTGGGCTGTATATCACCACACTGGGAAATAGTGCTTTGGCAAATTGTGTAGGTTATACTTCTCCGTTTTTTTCCTAAAAATGGTGTAGTTGCTGCTGGTGGTATGATAAAGGGAGTGCCTTTGGAGAGGCAGAATTTTCACTTTGCATAGTACAGAGGCATTAGCTGTGAATAAGCTAGGGTGGATGTCTGAGTAACTTGATAATAGTGGATTATGGGTGCTGGTTGTACAGGTAGGTGCAGGAGGTATGTTGGGTGCCTGGAAAGGTGTGATTATTGTTAGGAGAGAGAGTGTAAGTGAGAGAAGCAAGATCAAAGTAACAGTTGTGATGGACATGATGGTGGTTGAGTGCAGTCTGATAACAAAAAGTAGGAGCAGGATAGAAGATGTTTAGAGGACGGAGTACTACATGGGCTTATTTAGAAATGGGTGGGGAGGTAGAGTACAATAATGAGGAGGTATAATAGGGGAATAATTAGGGGGGTTATGGGATAGGTGGAAGAGAAGTATGGGAGGGGTCAAGCTAGGTATAAGGTTGATGTTATGGGGGAGGGGAGCGGAGCAGGTTCAGCCCCAAAAGGAGAAGACCTGAAAAAACGTATCAGTTTAAAGGTGAGTACTGAGCTTAAAATATCAGTATCTAACAAAAGCTTAGTTGGAGTAGCTCTGGAATACTTTAATTTTCACTGCAGGCGCATAAACAGGGCTGTTTGGCAGTTTTAGAGAAAGTTGTGATTAGTCTAGAGACTATACTGAAAGTAAAAGCAAAATGTACTAATGTAAACAGTAAAGGCTTGGGACTGTGTGTGTGTGTGTGTGTGTGTGTGTGTGTGTGTGTGTGTGTGTGTGTGTAAGGCTGATTCAAGGTATTGGCCCAATCTAGTGTCAATTGGCTGGAACCCTTCACTGATGTTGTGCACACACCTTTTAAGCCTTAAAAACCTAACAAAAACTAAGTTGTAATTCACCTATTACAACAGAAAAGCTGTAGGGTGTCAGGTTCTTGCTTCCTGGAGTTTTATTTAGTTACGATAGTCAGCTTCAGTGGATGAAGTGAAAAATGTGTACTGTAGTTAATCCCAAGTGGGGGGTGGGGGTCACTCAGGAAAGAAACCCATGCAACTGACAAATAAAATTAAATAAGGCAGAATTAGTGCAAAGGTTACAGAATGTGAAGTGCAAGGCATACAGATAAAAAGTAAAATTGATTATATTGCATACATTATCAGCATTAACATGCAGTCTCTGACTGATAACAGCTGTACAATCCAGCAGTGAATACAGACAGGATACATTGCACAAAGCAAGTATGGCTGTTCTAAGGCAATCGTTTTACAGCTAAGTTATACAATATGAACAGTAAAATGAACTACACTCAGTCTTCTATAAAAGCAATTAAAACGTCCAGCCTCTGAGCCTTCTAAGAGCAGTAGCATACAACAGGAATGCTTACAGATGCAGTCAGAACACAAACAAGATTTGCAAGCAGTTAAAAGGATGCCTGGCAGATATATAATTCAGCTCTACTATCATGAAATAAGATATACATACAAGCAGTTTGTCAGTTAATACAAGTTAGCTCTCAAAGCATATAGAAGTTCCGAACATCAGTTACAACTCAGAACCATCAAATGACTCCACAGTTAACAGAAATAAAAACAGTAATAAGACAGTAATGTATATCAACTCTAACAGAAATATAGCGCTGCTCTACTTAGTAGCTTTGGAATCTGTCACCTTTACCAAGGCTGACACTGTTCACACAGTACTTCAGGACATTTCAAAAGCAAATTACACTACCTAAAAGCATACAAAATATTCCTATACCATGCTTTCACAATACACTAAATATACTAACCAATCGGAACACAGACTACAGTGACTGCCCAAGTGACAGCTAGAGTTTCCAGTCCACTTCTGAGGCATGCCATTAATCAGTAACCACTTATAAAGCCAATTTCAAGGCAGACTTTAAAAATGTTAAGTTATTCTTAGGTCAGAATAACAAAATATCATAGCCTTTATAGCTTTTACGTTGGTCCAAGTAAATTTTACTTTGTGACAGTAGCTTGTGTGCTCACACAATACTGTTATTCCACAACACTGTGACCCCCACATAACACCCCTCAGCACTATTGAGCTCTGCATCATTTAATCCTTTATCATGCAGTGCAATTGGGTTACATTCATGATGGTGAAATGTCATTACACACTCCGGAATGTTCTCCCATCCTACACAGGTGAGTTTGGCACATGGGACCAGAGTCACTCCATCCTGGAGCAGCTATACAAGTCACAGCATGATGATAATTCTTGTAGTCTTGTTCCTACCCTACCCCAGGCCAAGACCATATCTTGTGATTGCTAGATATTCTCACTGTCAACTAACTCCTAAATATTACTATTACTGTAAAAATAGCTATGTTTGCTAACAGAACAAGTCCCAGTAATTCTGCCAAATGGATGAGACTAGAGTTTTAACTAAAGAGCAGAATAGAACAGCTTAACAGCAGCATAATAAGCTATAACAAAGCTAAGGAGCAGGTAATTCTGCACAGTGTGCTCTTTAAGTAAATATAAAAGAACGTATCAGACTTCATGTTATTAACCTATAAAAGTGACCGCTTTTATCTGGTAACTTTACACCATATAATATTAGTAATAGGATTACTAAAATTATCCATTTGCGACATTGTGAATATTAATTTAAATTTACAGCATTTATCTATCATTAGAAAACATATATATACTTAGGAAGGCAAGTTTGAATACCAGTAGCAATTCTGGCTTAACGGTGCTGGCGTGCAAAGCATCAGATGTATGCACATGTTTCAGTGTATTGCAGAAGAAAATGGACAGAAATTTAAGAAAGATAAATTGGCTATTTTTTGGGCAGGGGGAGGCTATGCCCTATTTAACCCCAAAGCCTTGGCATGTGTGCAAGCTAGACCAACTCAAAGGCAACATGACGTAGAAGTAAATGGAATACTTGGTTTTGTTAAAAACGAAGTATTCGCTTCACTATGAGACAGTATGACTGTGGAATTAATAAATTAATATATTTAGTTAGCTAATATTTGTGGGTGCAGCCCCCCCCCCCAAAAAAAAGGCACTGATGCAAAACTATTTCAGGTTATTGTAACATTATATGTTACTTTGTATTTTTTTAACATATTTGGCACATTACATTTGACTACACCAAACTAAGTTTTTTGTAGTTAAATTTATGTAAGATGCCCAAATTCTTTGTTAACTTTAACTTCTTTGTTTTACGTTATATAATCTATTAATGTTTTTAATGTAGAATTACTTAGTTGGGCCATTTTCCAAAACCTTTTAATAGTAAGTCTTTATTCATGCCCAGATTATTTAAAAAAACTGAAAATGCTTTGAACTCCTTTTCTTCATCATCAGTGTTTACATACAGTTGATGTAAGTAAGCAGATTATAATTAAATTAATTGAAAACGTTCAGTTGACATGCATTCCTGGCATGCTCCTGATGTTTACTTAAGTGACTCCAAACCAGATGTTCAAAAACTACAGGAGTGGGTGGTTTAATCCAACAGATGGCTCCTGTGACACATATAACAAAATGTTGTTTTTCTTTCGGCTTTTCCCGGTTAGGAGTCGCCACAGCGGAACTCCGGTTCGCTAATGATTGGTAGTAGAATTTTATGGTGCCGAGGTGTCAGCCCGACGCCCAACCTTCAAAAAAGGCCCACCCAGTCACGCATGTCTTTTGACTGCCACTCAATTGCTGGGAGGAAATGCAGACTCCACACAGAAGGTGCTCCAACCGAGAATCGAACGGAAGAGGCTCTTGCTGTGAGGCGACAACGCTACCTCTGCACCACCGCGGCTTCAACACATATATAACAAATACACTACAAACAAGTATTTTATGAAAAGTACTCAACAGGTTGTGTGCAGTTTAAACATAACAAAAGTACACATTAGAGAGTGCCAGTCACTTGTTTGGCTGGAAAGTTACAAATGTAGTGTTTCACTACATGTAGGATACGGCAAAATTCATAAAAGAAATGTTCCCACATTATAACAATAACACAAGATGTTAGGCACTGACAAAGTGACAGTTGCAGTTGAATACACTGCCGGTCATCAGGGTAAGGTGCAGGCTGGGGGGGGGGGTCTTCATGACTGCATATCCTTACAACACTATGAAGCAAAGTGCTGAGAATAACAGGAGTAACAGGAGAGTAACAGGAGAGTAACTGCAGTACTGTAGTATCTACCGGAGATTGTGCAGCCGTCAAAGGGTAATACGGTATAATAACAAACTTCCACTGTCATTGTTTGTGCAGCCGTCAAAGGGTAATAAGGTATAATAACAAACTTCCACTGTCATTGTTTGTGCAGCTGTCAAAGGGTAATAAGGTATAATAACAAACTTCCACTGTCATTGTTTGTGCAGCCGTCAAAGGGTAATAAGGTATAATAACAAACTTCCACTGTCATTGTTTGTGCAGCCGTCAAAGGGTAATAAGGTATAATAACAAACTTCCACTGTCATTGTTTGTGCAGCCGTCAAAGGGTAATAAGGTATAATAACAAACTTCCACTGTCATTGTTTGTGCAGCCGTCAAATGGTAATAAGGTATAATAACAAACTTCCACTGTCATTGTTTGTGCAGCCGTCAAAGGGTAATAAGGTATAATAACAAACTTCCACTGTCATTGTTTGTGCAGCCGTCAAAGGGTAATAAGGTATAATAACAAACTTCCACTGTCATTGTTTGTGCAGCGTCAAAGGGTAATAAGGTATAATAACAAACTTCCACTGTCATTGTTTGTGCAGCCGTCAAAGGGTAATAAGGTATAATAACAAACTTCCACTGTCATTGTTTGTGCAGCTGTCAATAGGTAATAAGGTATAATAACAAACTTCCACTGTCATTGTTTGTGCAGCCGTCAAAGGGTAATAAGGTATAATAACAAACTTCCACTGTCATTGTTTGTGCAGCCGTCAAAGGGTAATAAGGTATAATAACAAACTTCCACTGTCATTGTTTGTGCAGCCGTCAAAGGGTAATAAGGTATAATAACAAACTTCCACTGTCATTGTTTGTGCAAGCGTCAAAGGGTAATAAGGTATAATAACAAACTTCCACTGTCGTTGTTTGTGCAGCCGTCAAAGGGTAATAAGATATAATAACAAACTTCCACTGTCATTGTTTGTGCAGCCGTCAAAGGGTAATAAGGTATAATAACAAACTTCCACTGTCATTGTTTGTGCAGCCGTCAAAGGGTAATAAGGTATAATAACAAACTTCCACTGTCATTGTTTGTGCAGCCGTCAAAGGGTAATAAGGTATAATAACAAACTTCCAATGTCGTTGTTTGTGCAGCCGTCAAAGGGTAATAAGGTATAATAACAAACTTCCACTGTCATTGTTTGTGCAGCCGTCAAAGGGTAATAAGGTATAATAACAAACTTCCACTGTCGTTGTTTGTGCAGCCGTCAAAGGGTAATAAGGTATAATAACAAACTTCCACTGTCATTGTTTGTGCAGCCGTCAAAGGGTAATAAGGTATAATAACAAACTTCCACTGTCATTGTTTGTGCAGCCGTCAAAGGGTAATAAGGTATAATAACAAACTTCCACTGTCGTTGTATCATACCCTGTGGGTAGGACAGAGTGGAAGACTGTTTTTTTATCAGATACAATGTAGACGAGACTGACCCTGTCACTCTGGAATCCACATTAGCTGGGAGTATGGTGGAAGAGTTTTACCCATTTCTCTATAGTATACTGAGAGGAAGATGAAAGTCCCAGGGTGTACCCAGCATTATGCAGTAAAAATGCTTAGATCTATCATACCAAGATGCTGACAATGCATAGTAACAAAATGGTGTTAAGAATGCTATCAGTATGCAACTACAAACATCGGAGTCAGGGAGGTTTTAATTATGCCCAAAACAACTTTCAACCTTTCAGAATGATAACCTGTTTTTCCTTGTTTGCTTGCCCATTTGACTGCTTACTGAGAATATTACTTTTAAAACAACTCTGCGTATGTCATGATTCATATCTGTCTGTAAACATGCATTATTATTACACAAGTAATATTAAACTTTGGTTATAAATTTGAGTTCAATACTTTTTTTGCAAATATTGACTCTCTACTTATTGCCCTGACTCTAGTCATAGCTAAAAAGGGTCTACAGGCCAGTTCACCTACTAGGCTAGCAAATACACAAGATAAACACAAATGCCAGCCTCTAGGAATGGTGTTAGGTGGTACGTGTCCCCCATGAAAGGGTACTCTCTCTCTCACCAAAGCTGCAACACCAGAATTCACTTTATATACAAAAGCATCACTACGTGCACCTCTTTTGAGGAAGCTCTGTCCCACAGACAGCAGACAATGTAATAAGAGCAGGTAGCTGGACTGAATGGTCATCTTAACTGCACATATTGTTGTCTCCTATTCACAACTGTCCCTCGTTGCCGGTTCCCTGCTCAAAGGTGCTCTGAATGGGGTGAAATCTGAACAGAGTTAAGGCCTGTGTAGTGTGATGCTGTTAACAGATGCACCTGATACAAGAAAGGACTTACAGATGCCTCAAAATGGGAATCTGAGGAGGACAGGTATTTCTGGCATGAAGGATAAGCAAATTTCAACTCTGATCAGCATCTGAGACCTGTGGTTTTAACTATTTGCAAGCACAGTTCATTTATCCTTATTTTCAAAGACAATTTTCTATCATTGGAGAATAAAAGTGTTGGGTTTGTTTCACCCTGGAAGTGGAACAAATACCACTGGAGATAAAGGTGTAGTAAATCTTAGTATTTTTAATTGCAAGACAAATGACTACTTTGGTGATAGAACAGCTGGTCTGGTCTACTTCCAATTAATAACAGTTTACAGTGACCACTTTTGAGGTTAACCACATACTCCTTTTTGAACACTGAACGCTTAACTAGAATTAAATGTATTTGTATACAGCCTACTGGGAAGTATCGCAGTGTATCTCACCCGAAAATCTAACATTTAACTAATGCAGATTTCACTTCCAGTGTTTCGGCAGAAGGCAACCCTACATGCGGGGGTTCTATATCCATCTCCTGGATCACCAGCGATACTGTCTCCAAGGTCACACTAACTTGGAGAAAAGGAAATTACCCCATTTCCTTCTTCTCCTAGCTGGAGCAGACTCGGAGATAGTATATTTGTAGATCAAGAATACATGTAAAACAGTAGTGTTACCAGATTTATTTAATGTGGCAGTCAGACAGAGCAAGAAAATATTGTGAACATGTGACACTTTGGTGAGCTTGGCTTTAGTAAGCTGAAGAAAAACAGCATATTTACATCTGTGAAGATGGGTGAAGGCTGCCAGCCTAGCCAGATATAATTTTGTAGATAATTCTGTCATTTGTACATATTAATATAAGCCACAGTTTCATCTCTTAAATGTAAAAAGACTGCTGTTAGATGTGGAACTGAAAAAAATGTAACCGTGCACTCTGCTGGCAGAAAGCTGACCAAGTAAAGCATGTTGTGACCCTTTGATCTAAACACGGTGCCGAAATGTCTAAATGAAGGCTTTTTTTCTATTGTTTTAACCAAGAGTTAAATTGCTACATTTAAACATGCAAATGTATTTTTATTGCTCTGCTTTCTGACCAACTGAAAGATAACAAAAGGAGATGTTAAGAATGTAAATGTAGTTTCTGTTAGCCTGGGAACCCAGGGAAGTGTGAAGAATGATGTAATGTGAACCAGGAATGTGATTTTAAAAACAGAGAGAATTAGAGAGCATTAAGCTTTTTGTCTTGACCATCCAACTCATCAGCACTCTGCCTGTTTCTATATGTGTTTATCTTAGACTTGTGTTTTCTCTTAGAAATAGCTAGAAACTAGAAAGATTAGACTAAGTGTTTTTCTGTGATGTCAAATCTGTACTACTGAATTATTTTAAGTATTTCTCTGTGATCTTGGAACTCTTGAATAGTACTATGCAGTAAGAAGTATTGTCTTGTGTTTTTATTATTTATTATTAAATATTTTAAAACCTTTCAACTGTGGCTGTTTGGTGTAGAGATAAGTTAAGCGCAAGAGTACATTGCATGCATATAGTGATCCTGTACCAAGTCACTCTAATAAGCCTTGACTGTTTAGTTATACTACCAATTGGATAATAATAATGCACAGTAATAATTGGACACCCTTTTAAGGGCCTTTGAGTAGCTGATAATTATTAGCTGGGTGGTGGCAGTAACTTCTACTGTATAGTTTAGGTAAAAGGGGCACAGCTGGAGAACCAGTGCCAGCCTTCCCCAGGAGTGTATGGTTGTATAAAACTCTTATCACAAAGTGTGTGAGTGTCAGCTACTTAGGCAGGGACATGAAGCAATGGTTGGACAGAGGGTGATGGAGGTTTTAGCTTGCCCACAAGGCTGAGATCTGGAACCTATAGCTGTGCCAATGGGGAGTCTTACTGGGAGCGACCAGCCCTGGACTGACTCTGATTTCTGTGTGCTCTTAAAGGAAATTGCACTTTTCTGTGTGTATTTGTTATCCTTTCCTCCTATATGAGATGACCCTCACTGGTGTTAGTGGTGAGGATTGAGGCTCCTTGATTGCTGGGCCAGGGCACGGGTATCACAACATCAGTCTGGGATAATCACCACTCCTAAGAGTAAACATACTTAAAACTGGTGGTAGGAAAAGGCAGAGTATGGGGGATTAGCAGCTGTACCAGGGAAAATATGCTAAATATTACCTTGGAATTTGAAAACAGATCATCACTAATGGCAATGATAAATAGGTTCATAGGTTCATACTAGGCTATCTGCCCTAGGGCATTTATAAGCCTAGCCAGAGTGTGTTTGGCTTTTGCCACCCATTTTAAATGAATTTTGTTATGCCCTTTTTCGAGGTTAGTATACTGTGCCTCTGTCTAACAGTGACACAGAAGTGATGCCCGGGGTAAACCTACCATCTCCCATCCACTCATCAAGATTCCTCTTGAAGAGAGTCAATGAGGGACTCTGCCTAACCTGGACTGGGATTTTATTCCAGAGTGAAGGGAGCCTCTGGGTTATGAATTTGTCCCTCCAGCATGTCCTATTTATTTCAGTGCTGAGGTTCAAGTCTCGAGCGTAGCTCAATGGGATTTGGATTTTCTGAGGTGCAGCATGTCCATTAATTCCAGGTTGGACATGGCTTTATACGTCAGGCACAGATCGCCTCTGAGCAGGCGGTATGCCACTGAGTAGAGCTGGAGTTTCTTTAACCGGGCAGCATATGGCATCTGTTTGAGCCCTTTGATCCTCTTGGTGAGGTACTTTTGGGGTCTTTCCAGTTGCTGCAGGTGTCTGGTACTGTACATCCCAAAAGGGGCATTGTACTCAATTATGGGCCTAATGAGGGATGAGTAAAGAGGCACGATGACCTCCCCTGATCTAGATGTGAATAAATGTATTTAAAAACTGGAAAAAAATAATTCAGAGATCATTATTGGTGTCTTGGATAATTGTATTTAAAAATGTGTCTGAACTGGGAGTCGGGGTGGGAAGGCAAAAAATTTGTGGACTAGTACTAGGCAAATGTGAATGAAGCTAGGACTGGACCACATGAGGTTACTAGGCTAATGACCCTATAGCCTTTTTAAGCCTAGCCATCCATGTCCCATTTTTCCTCCAATTGTCAAACGCCACAGCCTAGAATGACTTTGATATATGCTTGAGTCTTAATGCATCTACAAACTGCCTCTGCCAATAAGGGCCACAGTAGACAGGCCAGGGTTGAATTTGGATTTCCCATCCATTTGTCCAAATTGTGTTTGAATAGGTTTAGGCGGTCTGTTTTATATGAATGGGGAGCCTGACCCAGAGAAGAGGTAATTTCTGAGACACACATCTGTCCCTCCAACATGTTTTGTCTATGTCACACGTGAGGTTTAAACCCTTAAATCAGGTAATTCTAGTGCTGTTTATTTTATGAATTTGTAGCAGATCAATCAGTGCTGGATCAAAGAATGCCTTGTACATTAGGCATTGATCAACCCTCAGTGGTCTGTAGGAGAATGAGTACAGGGACAGAGCTATGAGGTGGTCTGCACAAGATATATTATTTATACCCTGTATTATTTTAGTGAGAAACCTTGGTGACTGCTCCAGATTTTGAAAATGCATGGTCAGGTACATGCCCAAGGGTGCACTGTACTTGATTATTGGGTTGCTGAGGGCTGAGTATAGTGGGAGTATGACCTCCTTATTTCTGGATGCAATGCCCTTACTTATAAGTTGTGCCACATAGAATAATTTTCTCACTACTATGGATACATAGTGATCAAAGTTCAGGTTACTGTCAAGACTACAAGGAAAAAAGGGGGGGGGATTATCAAGTCAGACCTAAAGAGTATAAAATATTTAAAATGGTTTGGGGCTTTGAAGCTGGGTGAGGGGTTATTAATGGTGTCAGATGGAGTCTGAATTGCATACAGCAAAGTATTGTATGGAATATAAAATCTAAGTATTGTATGGAATATTAAATCTATGGTGCTGAGATTAAAGGGTGCTGGATTCCTAATGGTACCAGAGTAAAAATGAGTTATGTACATGTCAGGAGGTTAAAAACTAGCACCACAAATTAATTCTGCTACAAAACACATCAGAATCAGGATCAATATCAGGACAGTAGATACTAACTGGGAGAAAATTTCTGGATAAACCACCATCACTTACAATACAGTGTGAGTGTGTGCGTTGAGGATAAACATATAAACACACACACACACACACACACACATATATGTCATTTGGTATCTGGAAAAAGGCAATCCCATGTTGCCTTTCATTACTATGCATGTAAAGGAGTTAACGGTAGTCAGTATACATAATGGTGTGATTGGTACATGCTCTTGTGAGCAATGCCCAACAATTCCCCAGTGTCAGTGTTATCCATTCCCTCGGGGCTCTTTAGTTAAGCTTACAGAAAACAAGCCTGGCTAAATATTAAATCAAACTTTAAATACTGCACTTTGACCACAGAGTATACCCACACGAGAAACAAGTGACTCATCTGTGCTTTATGTACATTTGAACAGTACGGTTTACAGCATTAAATAGTATTTAAATATTTAAATCAAACTTTAAATACTGCACTTTGACCACAGAGTATACCCACACGAGAAACAAGTGACTCATCTGTGCTTTATGTACATTTGAACAGTACGGTTTACAGCATTAAATAGTATTTATTTCTTCTTTGGATATCTAGAACAACATGTGCCTATTGTGAAATGAAAAGTTATGCTACTTGGGTATAGTATGAGGGGAATATTAAGTAGTAAGTCTATTCACATCATAGAAAAGTAACTGAAAAAATGTCTTGAATCACAAAGACTATGAATATGATCATTTTAGAAACAATTCACAGCATACTGAAAGGTGGAAATGAGGACAAATACAGTAAAGGAATCCAGGAATAAGACAAATGACAGCTGCTGACTTTGTTTCACATAACAGCAAGATAACAATCATTTCATAATAGTGCATGTACTACCCAAAGCTGTTACAAATCTAGTCCTGCTGGTCAACTACACTGAGCAAGATTTATTTTATTTTACATTTGTTTACCGGGAAGGTCGGACTGGGCTAGAAGCCCATTTTCAGTGAGACCCTTGGAGAAAAGCTCCATTTCAGTTTACACGATTAGAACTAAAAAACTGACTTCACATGGCACAATAGATCACATAACATAACTAAGCAGTTACAACTCGGGTAAAAATTGACAAACATAGCAAGACTGATTACAGCACAGCTTATTCTAAAATTATACTTACATAACATAAGCAAATAAAAATACCAGTTGCTTAAATACAGGTAGAAATTGTCACAACGAAAACATGACTGATTACAATTATAGCTTACTTGCTTTATTGTTCGCACAAGACACAACTGAATAATAGCAGAGATCCTATAGACAAGTTACATGTAGGTTTTAGGTGATACAGTAAACACAGATAAACAGAGATGTGGAGGGGAGCAGCTAGGAAGGGGGCTAAGAAGATGTCACTTCTGTCAGAGATACACATCAAGTTGGTAAAACTGTAACTTTATATCAGAATAAAAAGTAACTTTATATCAGACTTCTGAGAATCCCACACATGACTCAGTTATATCCACCTATAACAGTAGTAGCAGCATATAACAATATGTGGTGTAACACAAGGAAATCAGAAATCTGGATGTACTTTAAGAAATTACTGGGAAGTCAGGTATTGGGTAATCATAGTAAGCCTTGCTAAACACTCCATAGCACAGAATTCAGCAGCTGCTGGCTTTAGATGACTCACCAGGAGCGAAGACCAATTCATCTTTCAGAAATTCTCCAGCGTTTCCTCCTAAGCCATGACCCTCATAGCCATATATAATCCATAGGTCGGAAACCCACTTTTACATCCCACTATAGGTCCTACATTGTATCCTGCGAACAGCTTGGGATTGTTCACATTTCGAGACGAAAATACCCTCTTTGGAGTCCTCTTTGTAAACTCTGAGGCTTTTTTCAGAAGTTAGCTAATGAACAGGAAGTAAGCGGAGCTCAGCTACAGCTCATACTTACAGGGAGGGGTTTGGAAAGCGCCCTCCGACAGAGTAATTTCGTGAACACCAACCGCAGAATAAAACAGGGAAAAATGCTCAGAGGGCGGGGGTTCGAAACTACCCCCTGTCAAAGCTCCAGTCGTACAGCCCCACTATTGCTAACTGGTCCCGGGGAGGGGCTTGATTGAAAGTGCCCGCCTCCGCCCTCGTATCGGGTTTCATGGATACCAGCAAATCAGGAAGGGCAGCCACTTCCGACACGAGGAGTTCAGTTTAACTGTTGTTGCTTGGTGATTCCTGGGTAGCCATGCTAAGTTATTTATTTTACTTGTTAATCATATGATAACCGGGAAACACACACAAGGCAACCGCCTCTTTTCTAAAGTTCACAATAGCGTTTACTATCAAATCATTTTTAACGACAGACAGAAAACAGCTAAAAAACGACCTACACAATAATGATCAATATTAAAACCTAAATAACTACACAAAAAATTACAGAATTCAAGGCAAAGTGGGAAGGGGACACATAGCTCTCAACCTTCCATCTCTGAAATGAGGGACACTAGCCCACATAATGTGGAACAAATGGGCAAAATGTGGAACACATATTAACAACTTCAGCTAGGAAGTTCATACAATGAGTGCTGGTTTTACTCGTACAAAATATCTTTTAATGAATTCATATGATTCTTTTCTATTTTACCATAGATATCAGTTAAAAAAAATCCTAATAATGAATGTGTGACAGAGCCTAACAATGTGGAACTTTGAGGAACATAAACTTTTTAAGACCCCAAATGAGGTACGTTCCTCGTAATGAGGTACACTTGAGAGGTATGAGGGAGCAACTCCAGATCTACCGTTAAATGCTAATCCAGAACAGCAGTGACTGTCATAAAGCGTGAAGGGTCTCAGTGCTTACAGTAACGCCAAATTCGTAAATTAAAGAGAGTCAGAACATGGAGTAATACAGGCAATAAAATAAATGTCATATTCATGTTGCTGAAATTATCACTTTCGTTCTGCAGCATACCTCTCAACTTGTAAGTGCCAAGCCAAGGAATCTGGACAATGGGGGGGGGGGGGCAAAGGCCCAATAACTGGGACTAATGGGACAATTTTTAAATCCATCCATCCACAACGCCTTTTTCTCATTTTGCATATAGGGTTGGGGTGCCACTTCAACAGTAACAATCATCTAAGAGCCAAGGTTTACACCACCGGTTAGCTAGCCATTGCTGTTATAAAGCTGATGCATTAAAAATGTTTGCAATAGGCTAGCATGCATTTTCTGAAAGACATGAAGTCTGAAACTCGAATGTCCTATTAAGTGACATCAATCCTCAATGATTTGCCAGAAAACCACTTATTTTATGAGGGACAGACAAATAAGTGGCAAAAAATCTTGACATTCTACGAAAATCTGGACAGTTGAGAGTTATGTTCTGCAGTTGTGTTGCTGGTTTTAAATAGCATTGCAGTTTTTCTCCTTGTTGGTATTGTACCTCACTGTTCAGTCTTTCATTTGCTGACTGTACTGTTTAAATAATAATATGCAATTGCACTTTACTGCTTTAATATTGTAAGAACTGACATTATTTAAGTTAATAATACTGCAATGTTGAATTGTGCTCATACTAGGTCTATAAAAACACATTTACTTATATCTCAGTAACAGACTGCACTTTTTAATCATTGTATTGTGGAAGTTCTTTCTAATTCCTATAGTGTTATGCTATTTAAAGCTACTGCTCCACATTACCTCAGTAGTGGTATGCCTTTATTACTTGAGCTAAAACAATGAGAAAAAAGGTCACACAGAAAAAAAAAAAACAATCGGTTAAAAACACAAAAAGAAAAATCTAGCAAAGCTAGAATTTCCACTGTATTCCTTAAACCTATTGTATTAGAGGTGGCATGGGATACATCCAAATTACCCTTTAAAAACATTGGGTTCAGTTAAATGGCAATTCTGAATGTCCATGACTTTTTTGGACAAATTCAGGCTAATAAAGCCAAACCCCACTAACTGCGAATATGCATGTTTCTTCCTTCTTATGGCATCATCAGCACAGCATAAGTGGAATGTTTGGCTAACATTTGGAAACGCAGGGTTGTCGTACCCAACTGATATCCATAAACCTTAGAGTGATTGAAAAATATCCCAACTAACAAACTAAAACAATGAGTAAAAAGGTCACATAGAAAAAAACAATCTGTTGAAAAACACAAAAAAGTAAAATCTAGCAAAGCTAGAATTTCTTAAATTACCTTGAGCTAGACACATGACTGTGTAAAATATGGGTCTAGGTGATCCAGTCATGTTGACTAATGTCACCAAATGGGCATGGGTATTTGCCAGTAATAAGTGGGTTGAGGACACGGACAACTCTGACCTGGGCTAGGGAACCATGCTAACAGTGGAAGAGGTGCATGTGCCTCTGTTGGCCAGTGTGTGCCCACCATAAAGCCCAGCAGCTCTGGGTCAATACGCCATTGGCTGTCCAGTGTCCAGTTGACCAGCTTGGGTTACCCAGGAAGTCTTTGTTAAATGGCAGCTGGAAGTAAAACCAATCAACCTGCCAAACATGAACTAAGAATTGTTACACTCAATATAGGGTGACTGATAGGATGGAGCATGGAAGTGCATGACCTGACAGTACAGAGGAGGCTGGACATCCTATGCATCCAGGAGACAAGATGGAAGGGCAGTGCAGCAAAACCACTTGCTTTGGGATCCAGAGTCTACTACTCAGGTGGAGGACAAGCTAGAAATGGTGTGGAAATTGTGGTGAGAGAGAGGATTCAGAAAGCAGTGAGGGATGTCATCAGAATTAGTAATAAACTCATGGCAATCAGACTCCAGCCTAATGATAGGACAGTGTTCATAATCTCAGCATGGTTGTGATAGTAAAGAGAAGAGTGCATTTAGACTGCAGTTGCTGAACCTACTAGATAAAGCAGGACAACATGAATTGGTATTGATAATGGGGGACCTGAATGCACATATCAGGACAGACAGAACAGGATGTGAGGACTGCCTGGGTCCACATGGATGGGGCAACAGGAATAAAGAAGGTAAGGCCATTCTAGTCTTCTCTCTTGCAAATGGCTTGATAGTGGCCAACACAATGTTCAGATTGAGAGACAATCACAAGATCCCATACAATAGTGGCCAACATGCAACTCAAGCAGACTTTCTCCTAGTAAGGAAAGGGCACAGGGGTAGAATCAATGATTGTAATATCATCCCCAGTGAAATAATCTGCCCACAGCATAAACCACTGCTTGCCACAATCAGCTACAAGCAGTGGTCAGAGAAGGCTCTAAGCTCAACAGAGACCAGGCTGAAGCCCTGGAAGTTGACTAGAGAGAAAATACAACAGTTTAAGGAATTACTCAGGGTTCTAGCACACCAAGAAGAGGAGGAAATAGGTGGAGTTACAGAAGAATGGCAGCACCTAAAAACAGCATGTGTCTGGAACACAGAACAGCTATGTGGCTGAGCCAGGTATGGAAATAAGGTACATAAGGAAAGCTGGTAGTGGAATGCAGAAGTCCAAGAAGTCATCAAAGAAAGAAAGACTACAACAAAAAGTGGAAGACAGGAAAAAATGGACCAGGCTAGGAAGGAATACTGGTTGGCTAACAAAAAGGCTAAGAAAGGAGTTGCAATAGCAAATAACAGGGCATCAGAGGCACTTTACCAACTTCTGGAAAGTTACTCAGTAGGTGGCACAAAGAAACTCTATCAGGTTGCAAGGCAAAGACAGAAAGATAAATAAGATAGTTCAACATCTTTCATAAGAGATGGCAGCAACAACCTGCTCACCAGTCCAGAGGATATCAAAGGCAGATGGAAGGAGTATTTCCAGCAACGTCTGAATGAAGAAAACCCCATAGAAGCTGTACTGCCCCAGACACAACCTACAATGAGAGAAGAAGAGGAGCCCACCCTAGAAGTAAGAACAGCACTAAGGAAGATGAAGTCAGGGAAAGCAGCAGGCTCAGATGAGGTCATAGCAGATATGATAAAGATGCTGGGTGAAATAGGGGAGAAATGGCTCATGATGATACTCATAACAGTGTGGAGAGAAAGGTGTATCCCAAATGACTAGAAATAAGCATAGTTATGCCAGTGTTCAAGAGCAAAGTGGTCATTCACAACTATGGACAGTACAGAGGTATCAACCTCCTGTCACGTTGCTTGAAAGTTCTGGAGAGTGTGACTGAGTAGTAGAAAGTAAGATGGGAGATGAGCAGTTTGGATTCAGATCAGGGTGTAGCACAACTGACCTGATGTTTGCAGTGAGACAGATAATTGAGAAGAAGCTAGAGATGAGGAACGAGTCTAATTTGGCATTCCTAGACTTGGAGAAGGTATATGACAAGGTCCCAAGAAAGCTTATTTGGGCAGTCCTATGATGGTTTGAAGTCCCATAAACATTGGTACAATTAGTGCAATCTATATACAAAGATCCAATGAGTCAGGTATGAACAGTGTTCAATCTCACAGAAGGGTTTCCAGTGGGAGTGGGCGTGCATCAGTGTTCATCTCTGTGCCCACTGCTGTTTATACTGATGATGGATTACATTAGCAAACAGGTCATAGGGGACAGATCAACAAAGTGACTCTGAGCAAGAACGTCAGCAAAGGATAGCAGGATGGAATGCAAATGTGAAGGCACATGTGATGAAGATAAGTACAGATAAGAAGTGGTAATGGCAGCAAATTGGAGGAAGCAGAAGAAGTTGGGAACTGAGAAAGAAGGGAAGATAGTAGAACAGGTTAACAGCTTCAATGATCTGGGAGAGGTGGTTGAGGAGAAGGAATGTCTGAATGAAGAGGTCAAAGCTAGAATCAGAGGGACTGTAGCCAAATGGCATAGAGTGTCAGGTGTAGTCTATGACAGAAAAATGCCAAAGAAGCTGAAAAGTAAGGTGCACAAAGTATGACCAGTACTACTGTATGGTATAGAAACCTGAGCAGTAAAAGCAGAGTGATGAGGAAGCCAGAGGTGATCAAAATGAAGTGCCTGAGATGGGTAGTAGGATGCAGACTGGGGGACAGATGAAGAAATGAGGACATAAGAGCAGAAGCCAAAGTAGTTACAATTGCAGAAAAGATCAACGAGAACAGATTACTGTGGTTTGGGCACATCTGCAGAAAAACAGAAGACAACCTGGTGAAGACGATTTTGGACAGACAGGAAGAAGGTAAGAGGAAACGAGGACAGCCAGCAAAGAGGTAAATGGATTGTGTGAGAGATCATTTGTGACAGTCAGGCATGAGTGTCAGTGAAGGCAGGAGTGTGGCATTGAATTGAAAGGGATGGCAACATTTAACATGATATCCCGAACCAATGTAGAAAATAGGAAAAAAGGGGGTTGATGATGATGACTTTAGCTGTTTCAACCAACACTATGTACCAGCGCCCCCAAAAAAGCACCTCACTGTAATAAGCCGATTGCTACATACTCTCAACTGTCCAAATTTTTGCAGAATGTCCAGACTTTTGCCTCATAATGTTGGTCAATTGCTTATAAAAGTTTTGGTTTTCTAACAAATCATTGAAGTCTGAAGTCACTAAATAACAACATATACTGGAGTTTCAGACTTCATATCCTTAAACTACATGTTACTACAAATCATGCTATTCTTGCAATGTTCTAAGTTTTTAAGTGTAATATTTAAAATCTGTCCCTATTTTGGGCCTGTGTCCACCCACATTATTTTATACTTTGCCCAGGTTTCTGTCTCTAAGTGGTTGAGTGGTAATATTATAAGTGATTAGTTTATTACAGTTAGATCTATGCCCCCCCTCCCCAGCTCTTCCACTGAAGAGCAAAAAAAGAAGACCAGAAGTTCCTTCTACTGCCACACCAACCAGGTGAACAGATGCATAACGTGACACACACATTCCTCCTGCCCCAGCAGTTCAGGTCCTATTTCTGTGCCCTGGCACCAAGGGTGCTGGAACCATAGGATGAGGACGAGGGGCACCAACCCCACTTTTACAAGACCATCTTGTCTTGTCTAGACCCCATGGCAGCTTCAACAATTAAAAAAAAAAAAACTCCATAGTGGTGGCAGCATCTTGCGTCTTCTTTAAGGAGGACCCGTGCATGCATAGTGGATTTAAAACACAGTCTGCAGTTAGGCGGAAAATTTAAACTGCCATTGAGAGAGGTAAGTCAGTGCCTACCTGATCACATTTGTTGCCCAAGGTATAGCTCTTAAGGAGATTGTTGCAGCTCGTAAGGAGAGCTTTGTTGTTTTAAATACTTACATGTATCTGCTGCTGTGTGTCTGCAATGCGTCGTTAGGTATATCTGGTGGTTAGGTTCAAACCCTGATACAAGAAACAAGAGCCTGAATTCTCTACCCATGCTACCACTTGAGATTCTAGGAGTTGAGTCCATAGCGCTCAACTGTCAGGATCTTCACAGAATATTTGGCTCATACTTTTGGTCTGTTCTTCTTAAAATTTGTGGTTTTCTGGCAAATCAGTGAGAACTGAATTCATTAAATAATGTCAGTTATTTATTTTATTATTTATTATTTATTTATGTTTATTTACCAGGAAATTCCAACTGGACACAGGTCTTTTTTCAGCGGAGGTCCAGGGAGAAAAGCTCCACAGAATGAAACAGTGATAAATGGTGAACATAAGAATCAGTAATTATACATTATAGGTGATCATTGACATGGAGAAGAAGAAAGACTACAGGTGACATTAGGTGCCATTAGGTATTAGCTCTTGCTACATATCAAGTGAAGGAGTCGAAACATAGCAAAACAATTGTATAACAGTAATAACAGTAATACATATTCAAGAATTATTATACAAAATATTAATAGACAATAATAATATACAAGAATTAATTAATCCTGGAAAGGATTTCCTAGCAGAGTAATCTTTGGTTCAGTTTTCTAATGCTATAGTCTGTGGGAGGCTCTATCTATGCTGGGTTAAGGAGACGAGGGTGGAAGGGGGGGGTTAGTAGGGGTTTCGACAAGGACAAAGCCAGTGAGAGTTTAGGTGTGTTTTAAGTGCAGTCTTAAAAAGCCTGCTGGAAGGAAGGGTAGTTATGGAAGTGGGAAGGTTGTTCCAGAGCTTGGATACGGCATAGGAAAATAATGATTCACCAGCTGAGTTTTTGGCTTTGGTAACCTGGAGTAGATTTTTGTTGCAGGAGCATAGTGGCCTGGAAGAGTGGTTGGGTTGGAGAATTGTGTGGAGAGATGGAATTCTGAGAGGCTGGTTGACTAGTTTATGAGCAAAGGTGAGTTGGGTTAGGTGAAGGAGTAGTGGAGCTCGAGCCAGTCAAGGTGTCTAAGAGAGGCACAATGGTGGCTGCGGTAGGAGGCTCCAGTGGCAAACTTTGCAATTTTATTGCAGCAGGATTCGAGTTTATTTAGGTCTGACTGTCTAAGATTTGTAAGTATGGGTGATGCACAGAGTAGGGTGGAGATTAGTTGGGACCTGGCAATGGAGATTTTTGCTAGTTTGGTGAGGTATTGGTGATTTCTATATAAGGCACCCAGTTGTTTGGGAACTTTTTTATAGTTAGTGATATATGGGTGTCAAATTTGAGATTATTGTCTATTTGTACACCGAGTAGCTTTGTGTGGACAGATGGTGAAATGTTGGTATTATCCTTGGCCTGTAGAGTGAAGTGGGGGTGTTTGGAGTAGATTTGGAGGGTTGGAAGATGATGCGTTTGGTCTTGCTTAGATTGAGGAGAAGCTGGGTATTGTATAGCCAGCTTTCAACTGAGGAGAATGATTCTTGGGTGATCTGTTGGAGTTCTGGTAGAGTTGGGGCTGAGCAGATGAGGGTGGAATCATCTGCATACTGTATGAGGGAGGCATGTTTGGTGGCAGTGTGTAGGTTGTTGGTGAAAAGAGACAAAAGAAGGAGGCCAAGGATGGAGCCTTGGGGAACCCTGAGACTAACAGGGTGGAGAGGGGATAGACAGTTTTCCCAGACAACGGACTGCTGGCAGCCATGTAGATAACTATGGAACCAGTTTGTGGCTGGTGTGGAGAAGGAGAGGTTGGAGAGAGCAGAGTGAAGTAGGTCATATGACACAATGTCAAAGGCCTTAGATAGATCCAGAAATACAGCAGAGGAGAGGAAGCCATTGTTTTTGTGATGGAGGATAGTGTTAGTAAAGGAGAACGGTGCTGTCGTTATGCTGTGGTGTGGTCTGAAACCATGCTGAGTATTGGAGAGGAGGTGATTGTTAAGGAGGAAGTTGGAGACCTGTGAGTTGATGCATTTTTTGAGTATCTTGGAGAGGGGAGAGAGGATGGCTATGAGGGCGGTAGTTGGAGAGGTCGGTGGAGGGCCACCTTTGTGGAGGGGAATGATGTGGGATATTCTCCATAGCATGGGTACATAGGATTCAGATATGGAGCGGTTGATTAGTATGGAAATAGGGTAAGCTATGACATCAGCTGCTATCTTTAGGTATTCAGTGGGCAGGTTGTCGGCAGCTAGTTTTGTGGGTTTTAGCTTTTATGTAGGAGGCGGGTACCATGGAGAGAGAGAGAGAAGGCAAGAGGGATGGATTTGGATTCGGTGTGGGGGGAGTTGGTGTAGGGAAGTGTTATTTGGTTAGGGATAGTATGGATTCTGTGAAGTGATTGTTGAATGAATCGGCGATACTACTGGTGGAGAGAGGGGTGGTTGGCTGGGGGGGGTGCTTACTTTTCCCGGACGGAGAGTGGCATTAATTATGGACCAGAATTTCTTGGGGTTGCTTTGGGAAGAGTTTAGGGATGTCTGACAGAAAAGGGCTTTGTCTGATTTTACTTGTTTTTTGACCTTGTTACGTAGTTCAAGGAAGAGTTGCCCTTAAGGCTGAATAACACACCTGATACACTCGTAATAGGTGATTCTATAGGCAGACACACTGACATTCCGCTCACCAGGCTGAACAAAGAGAAGGTCACAGTGAGCTGCCTGTCAGGCACTAGGATCCGCCACATAACGCAAGCACTCAGGTCACTCCAAAGCAAGTACACATATGACTCAGTCATAGTACATGCTGGTGTGAATGACCTGAGATGTACCTCCCTCGACTACATGAAAAGAGACATAGAGGAGCTCTCTGATCATGTAGCCCAGGCTGGTATGACCCTGACCTTGAGCAGCATCTTACCCTCACCTAGAATGATGCCGCAATATAAAGATAAAATGATCGATTTTAACAATTGGCTAAAATTTTGGTGTCATTTAAAGGGGATCCAGTGTCTGTCAGTCTGAGATGACATGCTCGACAAGCCATGTTGCTTTGCTAGGGACGGCTTGCACCTGTCACCCCTGGGCTTTTGGATATCGGCAAAGGCTCTTGCCACCCCCATAGTGCCTTTTTAGGCGAAGCTCAAAAGACAAACCCACTTCCATAGGCAACACAATGAACAAGAAACTAAGGGTAATGCTGCTAAACACCAGAAGTCTAAACCTCAAGATGCATGCACTCGAAGCTCTCCTCAGTATGGAAAACATTGATATCTGTGCAGTGATAGAAACCTGGTTCACGGCTCCAGAAAGCACCCTAGCACTACCAGGTTATACCTCATATCATGCTTTTCGGCCCCAAATCTCTGACCGAACCTCAAAAGGAGGGGGAGTATCCATATTTATCAAGGATACCCACACCTCCAGGTTAGTGGCATTGCACGAAGCATCAGAGACCATCCATGTGCAACTAACAGTGGGCAAAACTGCTTTTCAATTTATAGCATGCTACAGACCACCCTCTCAAAATCAGGAATCCCACTCGGCTTTCCTGAAAACATTGGAGAACATGAAGATCTCTCCAAAAACCATTATATTGGGTGACTTCAACTACCCAAACATAGACTGGGAGCATTGCTCAAGCCCCAACACCCTAGCCCAAAGGTTTCTGGAATTTATAAACTGAAATGCTATGGAACAACTAGTCACCATTCCCACAAGAGGGGAAAACATACTGGACCTGATCATTACCAACATGGGGACTCTATGCTCCATACCAGAAGTAAACCCCTCATTGGTAAGATCAGACCATAAATTAATCTCACTGGATATCCACAACCCGACCCCACCCCCAGCCAAGAAAACCACAGTGAAAAACTTCTCAAAAGTGAACTTTACACTTCTCAAAACTAAGGTGGAATCCTTCAAGGCCCCCGGGCCAGTGGAAACTACGGCCCAAACTGCAGAATCCTATATAAACGCATTCTATGGACACCTTCAGGAATGCATGGATCATGCTATCCCAAACAAAACCATAACCCAATCGTCCAAAGGCAGGCGTCCAGTCTGGTGGACCCCAGCCATAAATAAGCTGTACAACAGAAGGAGGAAGTTGGTGGTTTTAGGGCCAGGGTTGGGATGCACATCTACACTAAGAGTAAGTTTGGAGATAGCGCTAAGTATATGTTTTATATAAGCAGTAAAGAACTTGTTGTATTTTGTGGAAAGTTTGTGCTCAAAAGAGATGGGGGTTTGGTGAGTGAGTAGATGTGTTGTGGGAATGTGGCTTGAGGTTGGAGTAGAAGTTAGACTATAGGAGGTGTTTTGGAGCAGAGGTAGAGAAGGATTTAAATATACAGTAACAAACACTATAGATTTAGCCCTTTGGTGGCTAAGATTTACACTAAAATAACTCCGGTTATATAAGGCTGATTCCAAGCTGCATAAAAATACTGTTTTATTATCACAAACATGCAATGCAGTTCTGCAATAATTCCTAGCTATAATCACCACTTAAGGTAGTAGCTCTTTCCCTTTAGGAGGGCTGTTGCTTCTGCTTTAGATTACAGTAGGAGCATCACAGGGGGTTGCTGAGGAGCATCACAGGGGGTTGTTGAGGTAGCTTTTCAGCCGTCCATGAAGCAAGGAAAGCTGAGAAGTAGGTGGTAAGGAACACAAACCATTTCCCTTTAGGAGGGCTGCTACTTCTGCTTTAGATTGCAGTAGGAGCATCACAGGGGGTTGCTGAGGAGCATCACAGGGGGTTGCTGAGGTAGCTTTTCAGACATCCGTGGAGCAAGGAAAGCCGAGAAGTAGGTGGTAAGGAACACAAACCATTTTCCTTTAGGAGGGCTGCTACTTCTGCTTTAGATTGCAGTAGGAGCGTCACAGGGGGTTGCTGAGGTAGCTTTTCAGCCATCCGTGGAGCAAGGAAAGCCAAGAAGTAGGTGGTAAGGAACAAAATGGGTGGACACACTCGATCAGAACGCTGATATCCCTTTAAGTTTCAGTCTTCCTGACTTTCAGGAAGCACATGGTAAAACAAAACACTTTTTATTTTAGCAACCTTCTAAGATTATACTAACAATGTTTAAAATGTGTCCCTGGTCACTGGTTTTGGGCCTTTGCCCCCCCCCCAAATAAATTTTGTTTTATTCGAGATTTTGTGTGCTGTGAAGTTCAGAGATTTAGTTGAGTGTCAAGTGGAGTTTACAAGGAGCTAAGAGCTTCAGGGGAAGATAAGTTTAGTGCTGCTAATATAAACCCTGTTTGTAGTGTTGGTAGCACAACTGGTAGTATACTTACTTCTGATGCATAAGGCTGTGGGTTCTACTCCGACAGTATGCAGATGGACCATTGATACTGTACTGTGTTGCACTTTAAAGAGAGTGGATACTGCAGTCCTGTGTATGTCCTTCTGAGGAGGAGTTACCTAGTAACTATGAACCTGTTATCAGTTTGCCATCCATTCCCTATTGCAATATTACTAGCTTATCATTTTTTTAATGTAATATAGGCAATTTATTCTTCAACTGCAACAGACACTTTATTTGTAGATGAAACAATAGAATATAAAGTTGTTTGCTAGCAGCAACCTCTTCATTAGTTACAGATCCCTTTAGTGTGGAATTATTTAGATGACTTTACTTCTGCAGAGATTTTGCATATTTACTGATATTGGTGGATTGTAATGACAGAAGTAGGCTTTTATGGTTGACATTTTCTGAAATGGGTAGTTTTGTCATTATCAGTTCATACATTTTGTTTCATTGCTTACTAGAAGACTGTTCAAAACTACAAATTTAAAATACATTCTAAAAAGTGGTGCTGTATTATACAAGGAATATAATTTAATACAATCAGGAAGATGAATCAAAGAATGCATACATGTATGCATGGCCCGAAAAATGTGTAAGGAGCCTATGGTTTGAAAACAACCCAGAGGCAAGCTTAGTCCTCCACTGGCCAGAGGCAAAATGAATGTAGGTTTTCATGCCATTTCAATGAATGAGTTTCAAGGGCAGAAAAGTTTACTGCTCATGCTAAGTTTGTTTTCATTGCGAGACTGTATTGTTTGTTTAGCAAATAGCTCAGTGTTTATGCTATTTTATTTCAATTTCTGTAATAATTGTTGTAGAAGTAAATAAGAAAACAGTATGCATGCTGACAGGTTTGAGCAGCGTTTATGGTAACTGGGGAGAAATAGCCAAGTAATGGAACACTGGAGTGGCTGGGGAGGGGCCTGCTGCTCCAACGGTAGGGGATTGCTGCAGGAGGAGCTACTCTGGGGGACTCTATTACCTTGCCTAGGGCAGCATTTAATCATGTTCCTGCTCTTGTATTTTACATTGTTTACTATAAATTATCAGAAGTTGGAATGAAACAACGAGGTCTCATTTGTGAAAAAAATAATAAGCACTTTCATTCTGTGTTTTACATTAAAGAAAAGAAAGTGCTTATTTTTTTATAACTGACACTTCATTGTTTCAATCCCACTTCTGATAGTTTATGGCTTTCACTGTTATTTAATAATTAATAATAATTAATAACAGTCATATTGTTGAACATGTCAGTGCAGTTCTGTGGATTGTGGACCTCAAGTGAAGTGGAAGCAGCCCACCCAGGTACATTCTGGGCAGACATTTATGAAAGACTCAAAATCATGGACAGATTTTAAGCTTTACTGTTGTCACCAAAGCAATGCATGAAGGTAAAACAGTTCACTCCCACTACCTTGACCTGACCAAGCCTTTTGACACAATCCCCTACTCAGGTGTAGCACAAAAGATGAATAATCTAGGCGCAAACACTTGCATCACTAGCTGGATTGCAAACTTGCTCACAGGATGCAGGAGATCAAAATAGGGGAAGTTACCTCTAGAAAGAGACCAGTCATCAATGGAGTCCCCCAGGGTTCAGTGCTGAGACTTTTTCTGTTTGGCATATACATCTCAAAAGTAAAATGAAATACCGAATGACTTGGGCTGACTAAGTTTGAGATAACTGCAAGCTAGGAGCAGTTATTCAATCTCCCAGTGACTTAACCATCATGCAGGAAGGTTTGTCCCAAGCAATAACTGGTGTCAGAATCATGAATTGAAACTAGACATCCTTTTTGTAGTTATCTTCTCCAGGGAACTGCCAAATTGACAATACCCCTTGAGAACTGACCCAGTTGTTTGGCATTTGGGAACTTGCATGTACAGCGATCTTACTTTTGACCAACATGTGACCAGAGTCATAAAGTCTTTCTGTATTGCACAGCTTATAAATAAACTGATTGTGACTAGATCTAGAGATGTTATTGTCCCCCTTTACAAAGCCATCTTAGGTCAATCATTTTGTATAATGCCCTTTTTGGCATGTATCTGTCCAGACCCATGCAAAAATTGGAATACCTAAAGAGATACCGTACTAAAAGAATAAAAGTCCTAAACAATAGGTCTTTCATGGACCACCTCAAAGATTTATCACTATATTCAGGATCCTACAGAGTGCTTAGAGGTGACCTGAGTCTGACATACAAGGCATCCTCCTACCTAATAGTGATGGACCTACAGAACATCAGCAGGTCAAATGGCATCAGAAATACTCAGTCCAGATATCTAAACTGGATGTTGTGGAGAGATGAATATATATCACAGAGGCTACCACTGTTCCAGAACATACTATCTATTCAAGTAAAACAAAGCTCATCTCTGTCCATATTCAAATGCAGCTTGGATCTAAGGATAGGTAATAGAAAATGTACTCCAAGATTTCCCCTCATGCCATTAATGGATAGAGGCAGTTCCTAAATGCTGCACCCCTTTCATGGGTCCCCTCAAGTTATCTATGGTATGATCACAATTATTCTCACTAGGGCTAATGTACAATTATCAGCCAAGGGATAGGTAAGACCAATCAGGAAATGTTAATTCAAGCACCAAAAGGAAAATTGGCTAAACTTAAAATGTCCTTCAAGTGAAACTATGTTGTGGTAGTAAATAGTTTAAAATAATTGCCCTTTTTAGATCACTAAGTGCCCCTCTCACCCTCTGCGCCCCCCCCCCAGATTACAACAGCTTCCAGTGCCTCTGCCTGCCACACACTATTTCAACATATTTTATTAGAAAACAAAATGTGTTCTTTTTAACTGCAGAAAACTGTTTGCTACAAATGTAGCAAACAGTTGCTACAGTTTACACCCTGCCTGCACAGAGTGCTACAATGCTCATGTTTTAGTTTTAAAAAAATATATATTTTTTAATTCTAGCAAACTGCTTGCTACAAATGTAGCAAACAGTTGCTACAGTTTATATCCTGCCTACACCGAACACTACAGTGCTCAGGTTTTAATTAAAAAAAAAAAAAAAAAAAGAATTTATATTTTTACTTTTAAACTGTAGCAAGCAGTTGCTACAGATTAGACCACACACAGAGTGCTACAGTGCTCAGGTTTGACCGCAAATGCAATATCAGCTATACATTAAAGAGAGAGATTGGGATCAACTAATTATGCCCTCCCAACACTTTGTGCCCTAGGCAGTTGCTCCTCTTGCCCCACCCTAGTTATTCTACTGTCTGCAATACTGTTACTGGGGTGTATGGGGTGCCAGGGAGAGGTAGTATCTCTGATGGGTGAACATGTCAAGCTCTTCAGAGTAGTTTATCCACCTTGGTCCTCACCTGACATTGAGCTATCACCTGTCATTCCTCGTACCTGTCTGCATGCAACAGTGGCCACACCCCGGGCAGCAGCTTCAACTGGCCAGCAAAACCAGATGAGGGTAGCCGATGGGTTTGTAATCCTTGGTGAGTCAGGGCTTGTCTACCTATGCATGTGAAGACCGGATCTGATGGACTGCATGGAGGAAATCACTAATTCAACAGGCAGGAAAGCGGACTCAGCAAAGTGATGTGGGGTGCAAATAGGGCACAGTGAGACACATTAGGACACTGTTGGCCATTCACCACATCCCAATCCATCTCCAGTCATCTTGACTTTGCCCTGCCACTGGAACAAGATAAGCTGGGCGAGAGAGTGAGCTGACGATTTGCGCAACTCTCTCTCACTATAATCCAATCTAATTCATGCGCAAGTCAAGCCATCACCCCCCCAAGTCCTGTGGTGATGGGCGAATGATGAAGCAGCAGGTGCAGATACACTGGAAGCTGTAGCCACAACCTCATACACAATCAGCCCAGAGCAATGGGTTGATCTCTACTGGACAAAAGCAGCAGTGGAGTTCGGAAGCCCCTTGGGTGTCTGAGCAGTCCTATTTTGGATCGCTCTGCTCACCTCCATGGTCTGAAGAAGGGGCTGAAAAGGTGCCCTAAATATAGCCTGCTTCATCCTACCCCTGGCCTACTTGCCACAGCAGGCAGGGATCCCAACCATGTGGTCAAATCACAAAGAAAAAACATTGGTGACTTCACTCACCACTGGCACATGGAATGTGCGCATGCTCATGGATAGCTCCAAAACAGACAGACTTGACAGATGGACAACACTTGTCACAAGAGAACTCAGCAGGTACAACATCCAGATAGTAGCTCTCAGAGAGACCAGGTTCACAGGCCAGCGGACAGAAGTTAAAGTCAGTTGTACTTTTTTTCTGGAGTGGCCACAGCAGCGAAGAACATTGTGAAGCATGAGTGGGTTTTGCCATCAGATTTTATATGATCAGCAAATTAGCCAGCCTCCCAAAAGGATTCAATGACTGACTCATGTCTCTGCAGCTCCCCCTCAAAGGAAAGCATCACACCACCTTCATCAGTGTATATGCCCCCACCATGACAAATCCAGAGGAAATTAAAGACAAGTTTTATGAAGACTTGGAGTCTCTCATAGCATCTGTGTCCAAGGCAGATAAGCTCGTCATCTTAGGTGACTTCAATGCTAGAGTTGGTGCAGACTACCAGACATGGGAGGGTGTCATTTGGAGGAATGGAGTTGGCAAAAGCAACAGCAATGGTCATTTACTTTTGAAGACCTGTGCAGCTTATGACCTGTTGATTACAAACACAGTTTTCTGCCTATCAAACCATAACAAGATGTCCTGGATGCATCCATACAGCAAGTACTGGCATCTCATTGATTATGTCATAGTAAGAACAAGGGACAGGAAGGATGTTAGAATGACTAAGGCCAGGTGTGGTGCAGACTGCTGGACAGACCACAGACTCATCCTCTCAAAACAACATGCACATTCAGCCTAGGTGGTGCCCACAGGGGAAAAAGACCAATAGGTGCCTGAATGTCAACAAGTTAGAACAGCACTCTGTGTGCCAGAACCTCAATGAGGACCTCGACCATAAGCTTGACCTACGCCAGCTTTGGCACCAACAGTGCGGAAGAGGACTGGGCAGCCTTTAGGGATGTGGTCTACAACACTGCTCTCACTCATTTGGACCTGAACACATGCAAACACCAGGACTGGTTTGATGATAATGATGAAGACATTCAGAAGCTGCTGGAGAAGAAGCATGAAGCCTTCAGATCCCTCTAGCAAGACACTAGATCCATCTCTAAGAAAGCAGCCTACAACTCCATCAAAAGCAAAGTGCAAGCAAAGATCGGAGAGATGCAAGAGTACTGGCTCAGCAGAAAGGCAGATAAGAACCAGAAGTATGCTGATAGCAGCAACTCCAAGTGTTTCTATGATGCCCTGAAGACCATCTACAGGCCACAGTCCTCTGGAACATCACCACTGCTCAGTGTCGATGGGTCCACCCTGCTCACTGACAAGAAAGCCATCCTGGAAAGATGGGCTGAGCACTTCAACAATGTCATGAATAGGCCTTCCTCTATCAATGCTGAAGCCATTGACCTCATGCCACAAGTCACCATTAACACCTCCCTGGCAGAACTTTCAAAGGAACCAAAGGTTAAGGAAACAATTAAGCTTCTCTCCAATAGTAAAGCACCAGGCTTTGACTCCATTCCAGCCGAAATCTACAAGACAGGAGGACCAGTCTTGTTACAGAAGCTCACTGAGCTCTTCCAGACCATGCAGCAACAGGAAGTTATCCCTCATGAGCTAAAGGATGCCTCCATCGTTTATCTCTACAAGAGAAAGGGAAATAGGCAGTCTACTGACAACTACAGAGGAATCTCTCTCCTGGTCATTTCTGGCAAAATCCTTGCCAGAGTCCTCTTCAACTGCCTCATTTAACACATGGAAGATGAACTCCTGCCAGAGAATCAGTGCGGCTTTAGAGAGGACCGAGCGACACAGGACATGATATTTGCAGCACATCAAGTTCAAGAGAAGGGTCAAGAACAAAACAGGGACCTTTACACAACATTTGTGGACCTGACCAAAGCGTTTGACACCGTCAGTAATGAGGGGCTATGGCGGATCATGGAGAAGTTTGGCTGCCCAGGCAAATTCAACAGTATGGTGCGCCAGTTCCATGATGGCATGCTTGCTCGAGTACTGGGCGACACAGACTCCTCTAATGCCTTCCCAATCACCAACGGAGTCAAGCAAGGCTATGTATTGGCACTTCTGCTGTTCAGCATGATATTCTTGGCCATGCCGGCAGATGGCTTCTGCAATGATGAAGAAACCAGCATCAAGCTCAGATACAGGACTGATGGCAGGCTCTTCAGCCTGTGGAGGCTACAAGCCAACACTAAGGATGAAGAGGACTTTTTGCGTGATTTCCTGTTTGCAGATGACTGTGCACTCAATGCTGCCACAAAGGCCCAAATGCAGCAGATTATGAATAGCTTTTCCACTGCCTGCAGAAACTTCAGCCTCACAATTAATACTAAAAAAACTGAGGTTTTGCCTCAGCCTGCACCACAGAAGATGTATGCAGAACCAACTATCACCGATGAAGGTGAGATCCTGAAGGCTGTCGACAAGTTTACATACCTCAGCAGCACACTCTCCAGATTTGTATACATTGACGATGAGGTAGACACACGCATCGCCAAGGCAAGCTCCGCATTTGGACAGCTGTAAGAGTCAGTGTGGGAGAGGAGAGGCATCAAACTGTCCACAAGGCTGAAGGTGTACAAGGCATTTGTACTGCCCACACTACTGTGCGCCTGTGAGATGTGGACTGTGTATGAGCATCATACCAAAAAGCTGAATCGCTTCCATATGAACTGCTTAAGAAGGCTGCTGAAAATTACCTGGCAGGACAAAATTCCAGACACAGTTGTCCTTTCTCAAGCTGGACTGCCAAGTATCTACACCCTGGTGAGGAGACCCCAAGTCAGGTGGGCAGGCCACCTTGTACATATGCCAGACACACACCTCCCCAAGAGACTGTTTTATGGTGAACTTGCAGGAGGCAAACGCACACAAGGCAGGCAGACAAAGTGCTTCAAGGATATGCTGAAAGCCTCTCTGAAGAGCTTTGGCATTGACCCAGACTCCTGGGAAACCCTAGCGCAAGACCGACCTACCTGGTAAAGCTGCATCAGCAAAGGTGTTACCTCCTACAAGCAGAGCAGGACCACAGAGGCACAGAGGAAATGTGAGATGTGTAAATCCACAGCCATCTCTTTGCCAACCAACCCAAAATGACCACATGTGCCTGACATGTGGCAGAGCTTTCTGAGCCCGCATAGGACTGATCAGCCACAGCTGGACTGTACTCAGTCAACCTCCTTGACATGGTGCCCTTGGTCATTGTCAACAATGATGGATGAACAACAGTATTGTTACTGCACTTGAAGGAACTCATTTACATTATATGTGGTTACTGGAAAGGCTAATCCAGACTCTGCTACAGTTTGCTGTGAGGGACAAGTTAGATTGCTTTTTATTTGTTGTATTTTGTATTACTTTATTGCCTTTCTCTATTTTGTATACTGTAATTTGTTTTCTTTACACTGTGTTTTACTTGTATTCTGCTTTTACTGCATATTAAAACTTGAAAAGAGACCACAGCTCTGTTTTTTGTAAGTCAGACAGAAATAAGAACAGGTCAATTAAGGAGTCACACATAAGTTAGAACAGGTCAGGTAAGGTTAATCATCTGTGAACTGAGGGGGTGGGGCTAGGAACTAAACCTTCTATTTAAGGGGTGAAACAAAACATTTTAGAGCTTTACTGGAAAATCTCACCCGTACTCTGCTACAGTTTGCTGTGAGGGAAAGGTTAGTTTGCTTTCTATTTGTTGTATTTTGTATTACATTATTGCCGTCTTCTATTTTGTATACTGTGATTTGTTTTCCTTTCACTGTTTTAATTGTATTCTGATTTTAACTGCATATTACAACTTGAAAAGACACCACATGTCTGTCTCTTATGAGTCAGAGAGAAATTAGAACAGGTCAATATAAGGAGTCACACATACGTTAGAACAGGTCAATTAAGATTAATCATCTGTGAACTGAGGGGGTGAAGCTAGGAACTAAACTTTCTATTTAAGGGGTAAAATAAAACATTTCAGAGCTTTACTTGAAAGCCTCCCCCAGATTCTGCCACAGTTTGCTGTGAGTGGAAGGTTAGCTTGCTTCTTATTTGTTGTATTTTGTATTGCTTTATTGCCTTTTTCTATTTTGTATACTGTGATTTGTTTTCCTTACACTGTTTTACTTGTATTCTGCTTTTAACTACATATTAAAACTTCAAAGGAGATGACAGATCTGTCTCTTGTGAGTCAGACAGAAATTAGATAAGTTCAATTAAGGAGTTACACATAAGTTAAAACAGGTCAGTTAAGGTTAATCATCTATGAACTGAGAGGGTGGAGCTAGGAACTAAACCTTCTATTTAAGGGGTAAAATAAAACATTTCAGAGCTTTACTGGAAAGGCTCACCCAGACTCTGCTACAGTTTGCTGTGTTGTATTTTGTATTACTTTATTGCCTTTTTCTACTTTGTATACTGCAGTTTGTTTTTTTTTTATACTGTGTTTTACTTGTATTCTGCTTTGAACTGCATAATAACACTTGAAAAGAGCCCATAGCTCTGTCTCTTGTAAGTCAGACAGAAGTTAGAGCAGGTCAATTAAGGAATCACACATAAGTTAGAACAGGTCAGTTAAGGTTAATCATCCATGAAGTGAGGGGTGGAGCAAGGACTAAACCTTTTATCTAAGGGATAAAATAAAACATTTCAGAGGTTTACTGGAAAGGCTCACCCACACTCTGCTACAGTTTGCTGTGGGGGAAAGGTTAGTTTGCTTTCTATTTGTTGTATTTTGTATTACTTTATTGGCTTTTTCTATTTTGTATACTGTGGTTTGTTTTCTTTACACTGTGTTTTACTTGTATTCTGCTTTTAACTGCATATTAAAACTTGAAAAGAGATGACAGCTCTGTCTCTTGTGAGTCAATTTTTTACCACCCTCCCACCCATTAATGTTGTGTTCTTAAACACCACTGTCTTTTTAGTTGCCTGCCCCTTATATTAATTTGACTATATATCTCATTTCCTCTCTGCTTTTACTGGCTGGTGTGAGTAAGTACAAAATTATCATTTTGTGAAATCACTCCCCTTCAACTATTTACATTTATTGGCCATCCTACTGAATTCCATAGTACCAGAATACAAAAGTAAAAAAAGTGACTCTCCACTAAAACCTAACGTTTTAGACAGGTAAAACTTAAGTTACTTACTTTCACATCTAACTTCTCTAGTGCAAACTGCAGTGTTTAGGATAAACCATTTTTTTTCATCTTACCTTTAAGTATCTATTGCAAGACCACCAGTTATTGGAGAGCCCACATTCCGCCTTTCAGTAGTCATCTTGGGATTAGTTCTTCTGTTTTCTCCTGGTGAGGGAAGTGGTGCAGTTACATTATTTCATGGAGACTGCTGATCACCAGAAAGCTTAATAACTGCTTTATAGGTGACAGCTTGGAATCTGTGCTTATATTCTGATCCTGGTGAGAGTAGGAGCAGAGTGCATTGATTCCTGACTCTTTCTGGTAGGAGAGTGAGTGTCTGTGCTCAGCGTACATGATTGGTCTGGTTGCTATTCAAGGCATCTACCAGAAAAAGGCTACAAGCCTGCAGACCCTTGCATCATCTGAGATGAGACTGTGGATTACCAAACAGGCCATGGCCTGCTTCTCTTCTTGGGACTGGTGCTACCATTTTGCTTCTGGTGAGATAAGAAGCAAAGGAGTATTGTATCCCAACAGAGTGAAGCTGTGCTGAGACCAGCATTAATAGTAGCCAGGCAGCAGCCATTCATGCGACTCCCATCTTTTCATCATTCTTGACAAGCTAATAATTTATTTTTTAACTAAGTACTGCTTGATTTATTTTTGATTTCAGTATACCTGCTTAAATACTTCATCCTTAAATTTTCAGGGTCTACTTATTAGTTTCCCCTCAAGTGTTTGACAGTATTCTGTACAGACTCAGACACCTTGAGTGACATTTTCCCTGTAAAAGGAATATATAAGAAAACTGCTCCAGTACTTAGTAATAATGACCATCCCTCCTGGCATGTCTAAAGGTCAGTTCCCTGTGCTTTCTCCTATTAACCTGGTGAACTTCGGAATTCTGAAGCAGTGTAGTAACTGCTTCATGTACATAGACAACCCTCTCCTCTTACCTCCCAACACTCGGACTTGTGAGAGATTCAC
Organism: Protopterus annectens; assembly: GCF_019279795.1. NCBI lineage: Eukaryota > Metazoa > Chordata > Ceratodontiformes > Protopteridae > Protopterus > Protopterus annectens. The sequence goes on along the minus strand of NC_056741.1, from coordinate 10,503,733 downwards.
TTATATATCCAAATGGGAGGCCATGCACTCTCAAGCCAAGACTGGAATAGCTGGTCAAGAGGCGAAGGTTAACACCTGCACCACACCATATGCAACACATAGCCCACCAGAACAACCACCATCACAGCTCTCACATAAAAACACAAACCACGCTCGCACCTTCACAGAGGCTCTCAATAGCAATCTACCCAAACAGCAGAGACCTCCAAGGCAGAAATGCACTCGACCACCACAACACAGCACAAACCACAGGACACATATCTTACCTACACAGTGTGCCCCTCAACCTAATCCCTTAAGGCAAAACAGCTTGCCCAATACACTAATCACAGGTGACTTGAAAGTGAGGCACACTAATGTCCCACTCACTAGGTTGAATAAGAAGAAGGTAACAGTCAGCCTCCTATCAGTTGCCAGAATCCAACACATAACATATGCACACAGGTCACTCCACAACAAGTACAAGTATGACTCTGTCACTGTCCATGTGGGTGTGAATGACCTGAGATGCACCTCCCTGGCCTACATGAAAAGAGACATGGAGGAACTCTCAGATTATATGGCCCTGGCAGGTATGACCCTAGCCCTGAGCAGCATCCTACCATCGCCCAGAATGATACCCCAGTATAAGCAGAAAATTATTGACTTCAACAATTGGCTAAGTTTCTGGTGTCATTCTAAGGGGATCCAGTATCTGTCTGCTTGGGATGACATGATTGACAGACCTCAATGCTTTGCCAGAGATGGCCTGCATCTGTCACCCCTGGGTTTCCAGATACTGGCTAAGGCTCATGCCACCCCATATAGTGCCTTTTTAGGCAATGTTCCAAAAAACAAATTACCACCGTAACAGCTATAAATAAATGCAATCTAAGGGTCATACTTTTCAATGCTAGACATCTAAATCTCAAGATGCACTTGCTCGAAGCACTCCTCAAAATGGGGAATACAGACATTTGTGCTGTAACGGAGACCTGGTTTAAAGCAGCAGAAATCACCCCTGCACTACCAGGCTATAACTCATTCCACACCTTTCAGCCCCAAAACATGGAACGAAGCTCCAAAGGTGGTGGTGTCTCCATATTCATAAAGGATGCGCTCACCTCCAGACTAGTAACCCAGCATAACACATCTGATATACTTCAGGTACAACTAACATCGGGTAAGACTGCAATTCATGTTGTAGCCTGCTATGGGTCTCAACCATGTCCCAGGACTATCACTCCACATTCCTAAGTACCCTGGAAACTATTAGGATCCAACCCAACACTCTTATACTAGGTGACTTCAACTACCCCTCCATCAACTGGGAAAACTACTCATGCACCAATACACTGGCCCAATGCTTCCTAGAATTCATCAATTCCAATGCCTTGGACCAGCTCATTCTTACCCCCACTAGAGGAAGCAACATCCTTGACCTGGTTATTACAAACACGGGCAGATGTTGCTCTACACCAATAGTCAATTCCTCCCTGGTTAGATCTGACCACAAACTAATAACCATGGAAATCCACATCTCACCCATACCCCAGCAAAGATAACCACCATCTAAAACTTCTCCAAAGCTGACTTTGAGCTCCTAAAAACAGAGGTGGCTAACTTTACGGCACCCATGTCAATGGAAAATAGATGCATGACTGTCAAATCATGCACTAGTGCACTGTACAAACATGTACATAAATGCATGGAACTAGCCATACCCAACAGAACCAAGATGCTCTCCTCCAAAAAAAGGAAGCCAATCTAGTGGTCCCCTGCCTTTAATAATCTCTAAAACAGAAGGAAGAAACTGTTGCAGAAAATGCTGAAGTCCAAAACTGGAAAAACTCCGTTATTAACAAAATGTTGAGATCCCTCATCAAAACCTCTAAAGCCAGCTATGAAGGCAGAATTGCAGCAGACACTAAAAACAACCACAAAGCCTTCTATAGTCATATCAAGAATCTCCACAGCAATACCCAGGTTTGCTCTGAGTTACTGCACAATGGTACCTGCAATACTGAGCCAACAGATATTGCCAACATACTGACCGACAGATTCAGTGCCAACTTTACCCATCTCTCCCCTCTAAAGGGCCAGTCACAATACCGGAGGAATGCCAGCCACCCAGATTTACTACAACACAGGTTAAAGCTGCATTGTCCAAGGCCAAGAATACAGCTTCCATGGGACCCGACAATATCCCTAGACGTGTTTTCCATGAACTACACCACATCTGTGTGCCCTGTTCAATCACAGCCTCACCTCAGGCTTTGTCCCTACCGAATGGCGCACTGCTACAGTCATCCCTCTCCATAAAAAGGAGTGACTACAGACCTTGGGAATTATCACCCCATTAGCCTGACGAGTCTTATATGTAAGGCTATGGAGTACATCATCATGGACCTAATTAACAAGGATATAGGGAATCTCCAAACTCTAGATCCCATGCAGTTTGGTTTTGTGAAAGGTAGATCATACCTGCTCAGCCTAGTTGAACTTCTTTGAGTCAGTCACCAGAGCCGTGGATGAGGGCAAGGCAGTTCATACAGCCTACCTCGATCTGGCCAAGGCCTTTGATACCATTCCCCACTCAAGAATTTTTGATAAACCCACCAAACTAGGCATCAACTCTTATATCACTAGGTGAGTTGCAAGTTGGGTCACAGATAGAACCCACAGTGTGAAAGTTGTGGACTTCAAGTCAGACTGCCGACCAGTCACAAGTGGAGTCCCACAGGGATTGGTCCTGGGTCCTGTCCTGTTTGGCATCTTCTTCTCAGAAGTCCAAGCCAACATGGAGGGACTCTGACTGACCAAGTTCACAGATGACTGCAAGCTGGGAGCCATTATTAACTGCACAAGTGATGTAGACATCCTGCAGAAATGCCTCACTGAGTCCAATGGCTGGTGTCAAAACCATGGCCTTAAGCTTAATGCCAAAAAATGCATTGTCATCCCCTTTGGGAAAAACTCAGTTTCCACTAATTACCACATCGATGGGAGCCCACTGAACACTGAAGTTGTTATAAGAGATCTGGGGACATAGGTTGACAGCAACCTCTCCTTTGACCACCACATTGCCACTGTGGTCAGCAAGTCCTTCTGTGAAGCACATCTGATTACCAAGGGTTTTGCATCCAGGAAGAAAGAGATCATCATCTCTGTCTACTTTTCCCTCATTAGGCAATCATCGAGTATAATGCCCCATTTGGCATGTACCTCACTAGACACATGCAACAGCTGGAAAGGCCACAAAAGTACCTCACAAAAAGGATCCTAGGCCTTAAGCACATGTCCTACATAGATAGACTCAAAAAACTCCAGCTGTTCTGTGTCTCTTATCGTCTACTAAGAGGCGATCTCTGCTTGACTTACAAAGCCATGTCTGAACGAGCTCTTTTAGAAATGCTACATTTAAAGAAATCCCAATTCCCCCACACCACACACTCCAGAGACCTCAACCTCATTACTACAATCAACAGAACATGCTGGATGGACAGGTTCATAACCCAGAGACTGCCCATGCTCTGGAATATACTTCCCATACATGTAAAGCAGAGCACCTCACTGGCCCTCTTCAAGAAAAATCTTGATGAGTGGTGGGAAATAGAAAGTTCACCCCAGGGATCACTCCAGTGGCTCTGCTTGATAGAGGCACTGGGAACTAATGTCAGGCAGTATGATGCCAGGGCACTTTTATGGGCTAGGCTTGTAAAGGCTCCAGGGCCATTAGCCTAGTACACACCTATGAACCGATGAACCTATTACAGTTCCTGTAGCTGGATCCATTGAGTTAGACTTTTCATTGTTGATTGTTTTTATTAGGTAAGTAGAAACCGCATTAGACCATTGGGTGAACCTATTTAATTGAATTTGTCACTGTTACTGACTTCCTTATTGACCCTACATTGTTGCTTTTACAATTTTTTTTGTACATTGCAACTACTACAGTAGTCACAGCTCATTCTTTTATACTTCAGCCATATCCTAGTTTATCTCCTTTTTCTAACCCAGTCAGTTATCCTTCTTAACTTATCTTATGCCCCTTCATCTGTCCTGATCAGTATGGAATCTTAGTCAGCTGTTTTCCTTCTGTAGCCAGCCTCATAGCATTAGGTATTTCGAGGCAGTGTAGAAACCGCTTTATGCTTCCCAAAAACTCCTTATTGTTACCTCACAATGGTTCAGTATTTGCAATGTGTAAGTATTTATATTGCTTGGAAGCTGTGTTCCCACTGCAGAAAACATTTGGTAAGCAGAACACACATACAACACAGCACAAAGGATGTCCAGTAAACTAAGTTGTATTCAGGTTGTTAAGAGAACACTGTATAAGCCTCCCAGGCTAAAGATTAAGAAACCTTAGACATTAGTATTCACAGCAACACACCCACCTACACCCTTCAGACTCACACCTAAGACGCATATATCTAAGAGTCACAGAGGTTCAGATACCAAGACCTTATGGCCCACTGAGACTTCATTAAACCATGGTAAAGTTTTTATAATAATGGTAAAGTTTTTGTAATAAGTGACTCTATTGTATGGCATATGGACCCCATGCTCACAAGGCTGGATGAGAATAGGGTGACAGTTAGTTGTCTTCCTGGAGCCAGGATCTGGGATGTAACAAGGGCTCTTAGATCCCTCCATCATGACAAATATGAGCATGACCTGTTAGTGGTCCAAGAGAGGGTTAATGATCTTAGACAGCCTACCCAGAGAAACATGCAGAAGGGTATGATTGAACTTGCGATGCATGCGTCCGAGGCGGGAGTGGCACCGGTCTTGAGTGGTATTTTGCCATCACCCAGAATGATGCTGAGATTCAAAGACAAGATAATTGGCTTTAATAATTGGCTGTGTAGTTGGGGTCATTCTAGGAGAATCCCATATGTGTCAGCTTGGAATGAGATGGCTGACAATTCTTCCTGCTTTGCCAGGGATGGTCTTTACCTCTCTTACCAAGACTCTTGCATTCTGGCTAAAATTGTTGCTGTCCCCAGTGCCAGTTTTTAGGCAGAGTCCATCTGATGGATATTCCAACCTAATAAATTCTAATTGGGAACACATCAATGTGGCTCTAATGTGTACCAAGAGTCTTAACAAAAAGTGCCTGAACTTGAGGATTTCCTGCAAATTAAACACATCCATATTTGTGCAGTTATAGAAACATGGTTTCAGAGCAATTAAAGCATTCACTCTGTTCCTCTGTATAATGCTTTTCACATCTTCCAACCTACTGGCAATTGTGGAGGAATATCAGTATTTGTCAAGGATGTCATCACCTCACGATAGATTCCTCGAGACACCACATATGAAGTTCTTGAAGCCCAAATCACCCTAAATAACACTTAATACTAGCATACAACACCCTCTATGGCCCCCTTCTGAGTACGATAGCCATCTTAACACAGCTGAAATTCCAATTAAACCTAAAGCATTTCTACTTCTACTGGAGGCCATCAAGTATCCATCTATAAACTGGCTGAGCTACACTGCCAGTGGTCAGCATGTCCAGCAGTTCCTTGACATTATAAATGCTATCTCTCTTTCACAAATAGTTAACTATCCTACCAGGAGACCCAATATCCTGAATCTGGTCCTCACAAATATGGCCACTTCATGTAACAGCTCCATATGAATCATCATATATTGTTAAATCAGACCATAATTTAGTGACCTCTTCCTTTAAAACTGATGGTACTTCCCCTGCATATAGCTCTGTATTTAGGGACTTCTAAAAAGCAAACCGTCTTGTACTTGATAAAAAATAAATTATGCTGTAATACTCCTCTAAAGGAACATATTGCTAAAGCTGCTAGCTATCTGTGCCTCTGACTTCTACTCCCACTTAAATAGGTGTATTGATAAAGCAGTCCCTATCTACAACAAATATAATGAAAAGTTTAAAGCCACCCCCCTGTGTTGGAATACCCATGTAAGTAAATTATGTAACAGAGAAATGGCTTTGTTTTACAGTAGTAACCCCCTAGATGCGCAGTAGCAAGGCCCGCTCAAACTCCACCCTAATTAATTTCATGAATAAGCATCTTGATGTTTTACTTGTCTGCATGGATATTCATGCAGGATTGTCAGTATGCAAAAAGCAGATAGTGCAGACTTGTTAATTTAATAAAGACACACAGGCCACTGTAGAAATAAAGTTACAGTTTAGAAAATCAGTGCTTTAATACTTGAGGTGAAAACACAAATATCCCTGCAGGCAGGAGCTACAGTTTTGAGCTCCTATAATGTTACCATGATAACCATACCTCTCAACTGTACAGATTTTTGCAGAATGTCCAGATTTGTGCCTCATATTTTTGGTCTGCTTCTCATACAATTCTGGTTTTCTGGCAAATCAGTGAGGGTTGAAGTCAGAAAAATAATGACAGACATTTGAGTTTCAGACGGTACTTTTCATAAAATTCATGCCAATGCAAAACCTGTTATTCTATTAACTTTCTAAGTTTTAAAAGTTTAAAACAAAGCAACAAACAGAATGTCTGGCTATTTTGGTACACTATATTATTTGCAAATAATTGAATGAATTTTAATGATGTTTATATATTCATCACTATTTATGTAATACTTGATGCTTTTACTTTAATTGATTTTAACATGTGACTGATTGAGGAATGTATTTAAACTAAAGTCTTGTGTAATGTGCTTGTCTGAAGACGTTTTATTCATTGAAATAAGACGAAAGCACTAACTATACTTGTTCTGTAAAGTTTAATAAATTCCTTGGTGGAAGAAGTTTGTTTTGTGGACTTTTGTGGATTTATCAACAACTTTCTAAGTTTTTAAGAACAATAATTAAAACGTGTACCTATTTTTGGGCTTTTGTCCCCACATTATTTATAGCTTTGTCCAGATTTCTTGCTGTACAACGTTGAGAGGTATGATGACAACTGTTGCCGGTGAACCAAAAAGAGACAGGTCTTGGGACTACAGTGATTTTTGCAAAAAAGATACTTAACAGCTTTCCAACTAATGCTGCAGAACTTTCACTCACTTATTTAGTTTCTGTTTTCTGTGTCATTTTCATTTCCCCACTGGGCAGATTTTTAGCTGAAGCTTTAAGTTTGACTGCTGTTTGCAACCCCACCAGTGTTTCTTTAACAAAGTTCTATCAGTAGGGGAACTCATCACTATCAATGTCTTTGCTCAAAAATAAGGGGCAGTTTCTTAAATTTTTTCCTGGTTCACTTATTAAAGCAACCAAATCTCTAATGTCTGGCATTATTGATTAACTTTAATCCTCAGATATTTGCCATAATTATAATTACTGCAAGAGTTAAGTAAAATAATATCAGGGATATCATATAAAATCAGGGACAGTAATAACTTAAGAATGAACATATGTGTGCGGTTTAGTTAAAGCTATTGGAAAACACCCCTTTTCTTACTAACCAAAAAAATCAAAAGAAGCTTTTTTCAGGTTCAGAAGGGCTGCTAAGTCTAAGGATAATACCCCATTCTCATAAATTAACTGATATTAGAGTTATTACATCAAAGTCATCATGTAAGCCAAACAACTTCTACTATGTCATTTTAAAGGAGACCCAAATGTATGACTGCATTTTTTGACATTTCAGGTGTCTTTTGCAACATAAATGCTCCTGCTATCCTGCCTTTTTATTACATGCATAGCTATGCATACATTTACACACACACACACACACACACACACACACACACACACACACACACACACACACACACACACACACACACACACACACACACACACACACACGCACACATTATTTTGTTTCCCTTCGGTTTTGCAGGGAGGCAAGCCCCCATGCAACCCCCACTACTTAAATATATAAACTCCGAGATTGCACTACATTGTGGAAGAGGGTAAGTTATGATTAGTATATGAATATTCATGATATCACAGGGAAATCTGCATGGCATGTCAATCATGAATCATTTGCATGCTACATCACAGCCAGTAGAAATGTTAATCACTCTGACCATGCCCATTTCTGCACAAAACAGCAGGAGGTTAATACTGTAAAGCAAAGCCAAAAAAACTTTGTAATGCTTAAAAGAGCTCTCATTCTACCAACCTTAAAAGCACATTTATACAAACTAACAAAGAGTTTAAGAAAGCCATTCAGAAGCTCAAAGCTGAATATGAACTTAAAACAGCAACTAAAGCCAAAAAGAACTGCACATCTTTCTTTAACTATGTCAGGAATTTAAGAACTAACACCCAAAATCTTTTAGAACTAATTCACAATAATTCTACACTCCCTAAACCAAAATAAATAGGTAATAAATAGCTAACAAATTGCATGCAAAGTGATAACTATCCAACAGGTTCCACAATCAGAGCCACCCCCTTTAATTACTATGGAACAAGTTCTCTCAGCCCTTTCAAAAACTAAGAATACTTCATCCATGGGCCCTGACAACATACCAGGGTATATGAGTATCAGTGCCAAATATGTCCTTCCTGAACCCCCTACTTAACCTCTTTAATATAAGCCTCTCCACTGGTTGCATTCCCAAAGCCTGGAAAACAGCTATTGTAATGCCATTACACAAAGGGTGGCTCAACCAAGAACCCTGGTAACTATAGACCTATTATTTATTTATATATATATATATATATATATATATATATATATATATATATATATATATTATTAGTCTCACTAACCTCATATGTAAAGCTATGGAGTGCATTACCTTAGTCTTCATTAATTTGGACATTGAAAATCTTTCAGCCTTGGACCCTCATCATTTTGGCTTTATCAGAGGAATGTCCTGCCTCTTCAACATAATTAATTTCTTTGAAAAAGTAACTAAAGCAGTGGATAGTGGTTATGCAGTGCATCTAGCCCTAGCCAAATCCTTTGACACTATTCCCCATGCAGGCACTATTGATAGACTTGCAAATCTGAATATAAATTTTTAAGTTGTGTGTTGGATGATTAACTGTTTGTCTGACAGAACCCATGTGGCTAGAGTAGCAGGTGCCACCTCTGAAAGCAAAACAGTTACCAGTGGTGTACCACAGGTCTCAGTTTTGGGTCCTCTCCTATTCGGCATATATCTCTTAGACTTTCAGCCAGCACTTCTGGCCTATGGTTAACTAATCCACTAAAAGCATATTTTCATGAATAAACTTGTAAAAACAAATAAAGAAAATAGAGGTGTCTTCTTAGTTTACCACACTTTAGTAAAAACACATTCAATTAGTGCCTTCGTCTCAACTCTGCAGAGACGTCTTCAGACTGAGGTTAACTTCTACAAAATTCATTTTTTAAGGCTTCAATTATCACAAGGATTAAACTCATCACATGATACATTCACCTTAAAATGTCACTTCCTCTTACTTCCAACTTCCAAAAAGTTAACTTTGTAAAAATACTACAAAAAAATTAAGAAAACATTTAAAAATACACTCTGGAAGGACCTTAGCAAAAACAAACTGATCATCAGTTCCTTTTGGATTACGTATTCATGCAAACTCAACCTAGGGTTATATATGTAAGAAAGTGTACTGACTTAATCTCTATTCTTTATACTATTAGTATGCTCCCTCATGCGCTCTTTAAAAGTTCTATTAGTTTTGCCCACACAGAATCTTAAACAACAGTCACAATTTTAAATTTATAGGTAATATAGGATGTAGGGTTCACATTTATTAATTTGAAAAGAATGCTTTAAGCAAACATTGTAAGTTAAAAAATTGTAAAAGAGAGTATAAATTATTGGTAGTAGAGGCCCTTCCTAGTGATACTACTGTTATGAATATAGAAAAAGAGCTGGGTTGGCTAGAATATTTATAGCAGGTCAAACTTAATTCCTGCTTCCCACAAGGTTTAAATGGAAGGGAGGAATTTGTTATGTATTTGAAAAGAAAGAGGCTCAAACATTAGTAATCTTCTTCTTCTTCTTCTTTCAGCTTTTCCCGGTTAGGGGTTGCCACAGCAGATCACCTGTCTGCTCATGATTGGCAGGGGAGTTTTACAGTGTTGAGTTGCCATCCCGGCGCTCAACCTTCCACAGAAGGCACACACACACAAGCACACACACACACGCACTCACACACACACACACACACACACACACACACACACACACACACACACACACACACACACATGCCTAGGGCCAATATAGAGTATCCAATCCACCTACAGCGTGTCTTTGGGATGTGGGAGAAAACCGGAGCACCTGGTGGAAACCCATGCGACCAGAGGGAGGACATGCAGACTCCGCACAAAAGGAACCCCAGCTGAGGATCGAACTGGAGAACCTCTTGCTTTGAGGCAGTAAAGCTAACCGCTGCACTACCGTGGCTGCCCCAGGCTCAAACATTAGTAATACCTTTTAAAAAAATACCACAGTGGTGGTGCTGCGGTAGCATTGTCGCCTCACAGTAAGACGCTGTCCGGTTTGATTCTCAGCTAGAGCGTCTTTTGCGTGGAGACATGCGTGAATGGGTGTACCTTCATTGAAGGTTGTGCATCAGGGCTGGTAACTCGGCATGTAAAAACTCAACTACCAATCATTAGCAGACCGGAGTTCCGCTGTGGCGACCCCTAACCGGGAAAAGCCGAAAGACACAAAAGTGTAGTAGTATGTTGGTGAAAGTGTGTTTCTTAAATGTTTTCAAATGTATCAGGTATTTTAGGAAATGTATAAAGTATTTCTTGAGTGTATTTGTAAATGTTTTTTTCTTAATTTTTTGTAGTATTTTTACAAAGTTAACTTTTTGGAAGTTGGAAATAAGAGGAAGTGACATTTTAAAGTGAATGTATCATGTGATGAGTTTAAACCATGTGATAATTGAAGCCTTAAAAAAGGAATTTTGTAGAAGTTAACCTCAGTCTGAAGAAGTCTCTGTAGAGTTGAGATGAAAGCGCTAACTGCAGGTGATTTTATTAAAGTGTGGTAAACTAAGAAGACACCGCTATTTTCTTTATTTATCTATGGTTAACTAAGTTTGATGACTGTAAATTGGGTGTTTTTATTCAATATTAAACTGAATCACAGTTGCTCCAACATGTGTTAAACCATTTTAACAAATGTTTCAAGGACAATAGTCTCAAATTAAATGTAAAAAAATGTAGCATAGTTCATTTTGGTAGCCAGAACAGTTTCACTTACCGTATAGTAAATGCACTCCTCAAATCAGACACTGTTCTAAGGGATGTGAGCACACCTTGTTGATAATTCCTTATCATTTGACCCTCATGTCTCCACAATAGTTCAGAAAGCCTTTTATCTGGTCCATCTAATTTCCAAAGGCATCTCAACTAAATCCAAAGAAGTCTTAATTCCCCTTTACTCTTATTTTATCAGTCCCATTATTGAATATAAAATACCTTTTGGCATGCATTTATCTAAACATATCATACAACTTGGGAGACCTCATAGATTCCTAACTAAAAAGATCAGTGGCTTTTACATAGAGATCTATGTTTAGCCTTTCATGCCATGAAATATCCAATCCTATTTGATCTCCTATTCCTTCACAGAACCAATGGTACATCAAATACACAGTTAAAGGAATTCAACTTTCATCAGCAGATAAATAAGACACATAGGCATGATAGATTCATATCTCAACATGTCCCTCATCTCTGGAAAAAACTTCCACTAATGTCAAGCAGAGTAGCACCCTTGCTACCTTCAAGGTAAATCTAGATAATTGGATGGGCAGCCTCAAATTCTTTCCTCCCTGTTCTATCTTGTCTTGCCCTCCTTGAGGTTAGAAGAAAAATTTGAATAGGGTTTTTTGGCTAGGCTTGGAATGCTCTGCAGACTGATTGCATAGTACTTACCTATGAACCTAGGGGACAAATGATTTGGAGTTAGTACGATGTTTAATAGAACATTTGAATAACATCACCTTGAAACACAATAATTTTATAGGATTAAATGCAGCTAAATGATAAATCCAGACTAGGTAAAATAAGAAACAGCAACAATTACTAGATCACTCAAGGAAGAAAAAAAAATGAAGCAGATGGCAAAATTAGTCAAGCAGAATGCTACCAGACTTTAAGTCATAATTCAGATATACAGGAGTGCAGTGGTGACTGCTGTCACAGAAATTAGTACAATCTATCAAATTTAAAAATAACTGAAGAAAAAATACAATGTCACATGCGACATCCCGTCTCTGGGCTAGTGATCAAGGAGCCTCAATCCTCACTACTGACACCGGTGGGAGACATTCACTTTCAGAGAAGTAGATACACACAGTGTTTCGAGATGCAGCTCTCTGCACCAAGTACAATTTCCCTTAAGAGCACACAGGGAATACACTCGAAAACCTGGGGCTGGACTATCTCTCTCTGTCTCTCTCTCTCTCCAGGCCCCTAAATAAGAATCCACACTGACCACCTTGGAGCTGTCTGTCCCCATTCCAAGTAACTGATGCACACACTTTGAGATATGATTTTTCACACACATACACACCTGGGACAGGCTGGCCTGGATCACTATCAATGCCCTCTTTTTTCCCAGACCATAAGGTAGATTCACTGCCACCAGCCAGTTACTCAATAAAGCCCTTCCAAAGGGTGCCAAATTCTACTGTGTAATATTAATACTAATACAAATGGTAGTAGTTGACCAAGACAGCTAGGCCTTCGGGAGTGGCCCACACAGTACTACCAAATAAATATAAGCACTTTCAAAAGTTAAATACTTTCTAAAAGGACCAGCCACAATAAAAGTTTTAAATATATTTAATAGTAAATAATACAAGAACATGAAAATACTGAATGTATATTTACAGTAAACCACAGAGTTCAAATCACAGAAAATATTGAAAATAACACTGATGGACAGACTCAGACAAATAAAGAAAAACTATATCTAAACTTCATTTCACTATATTTTTCTGACTGACTCTAGGAGAATTTCTATTCCCTACTTACTTAAAGGAGAACTGCACCCACAGACTCAAAAACCTGTTTATTTCATCATGGTTTGGTGTTTCTTACATTTTAACACAACTATGGGACTATTTAGAGGTTTTTATATGCAATTTCTGACTCTGACCACATGGGGTCTGGCATCTTGAAATAATTCTGATTCTCTAGTCTGCCTCTAAGTGTCCCAGAATGCATTGTTTGTCTCCAAAAATTGCATAATGTCTGTCACTTTTTCCCTATAGATTCTGTGAGTGCACTGATTTTACAGGCATTCACTGCTGTGTTATAGTCACCTACTTTTGGTTAAAATTTTATCCTTTTTCAATGACTTCTTCAAACACAAGCAGTGCAAATGCTACAGAACAAAACTGAAAAGTGCATTTTATTGCTCTTTCTTCTTAGAAATGCTAACTTGATTTATTTTGTGAAGGCTGAAATCTAGTTCTTCAAGGTATCTCCTCTCCCCCTTCACACCTACCTTCCCTAGCTGTCAAACAGCTAAGGGTAATTTGACCCATTATCTGCGTGTGATTGACAGTTCACAGCAGGTGACTAGACTAATGTATTGTTTTCTTGTCAGCCTTTCCTTCCTTACAATGGGAGACGTTTTTGTTGCACTCCTCCTGTCAAATTTAGAACCAAGCTCCATAGCACTGGAAATAATCACTGCTTTGCAAAGCATTAAACTCACACTTATTTTTCCTTCCTGTTTGGTTAAATAGGTAACAAATGATACACTATAAACACACACACACACACACACACACACACACACACACACACACACACACACACACACACACACACACACACACACACACACACACTCCCCCTAGCTTGCAGACACACACACACACACACACACACACACACACACACACACACACACACACACACACACACACACACACACACACACACTTGCCCCTAGCTTGCACACACACACACACACACACACACACACACACACACACACACACACACACACACACACACTTGCCCTTTGCTTGCATTCACACACACACACACACACACACACACACACACACACACACACACACACACACACACACACACACACACACACACACACACACACACACACACTTGCTCCTTGCTTTCATTCACACACACACACACACACACACACACACACACACACACACACACACACACACGTCCCACTTGCTTGCATTCACACACACACACACACACACACACACACACACACACACACACACACACACACACACACTTGCCCCTTTGCTCTACAAAGATGTAAACTTGGATTCAATCCCAGCTATTGCCATGCATGCATGCCCAGCAAAGACAGCTACTTAGCACTTGCCATTATAGTTTGATAGAGAGATTTATCATACAATGATTACTGGCTTCAAAAATGCAGCCTCATAAATCCCAGAACTGGCAACTCCTTCAAACGATTTCACATAAATCTGTTTTAGACAATCAACAGAAGTGAGACTTTTGTTCATCCTTATAGGGTGTAGGGGGCTGGGCAAGGCAGCTCTGACATCACAATGTGGGAGGTCCACTGGCTCTTCTACAGAGCATGCAAATCAGGCAGTGCTTTTTTCACTTTGGGGGAGGAAACGTCCCTGTAACTATAGCAAGAGCTCTGGCAGATGTGACAGCATCATTTAAGAGCCAGTTAGAGGATTTTCAACTTGGTTTTCAAAGTGAAAGTAAAACAGTACGGAAAGATAGCAAGACTAAGAGGTAAAACAGTTGAGTGGATTACTTTTTAAAGCTGTGGTTCTGTTTTTTTGAGGCTGTATCAACTAACAGGGACTAAAAGAGACAACAGGTTGGTTGAGCAATCTGCTTGAATATCCCATTGTTGTCTTTTAATAGAGCAAGGCAGGTGATGTGGTGAATGATCCTTTTTGTCATCAGGTCCAAGGCAGAATACTCAATACTCAGAGATTACTCCCTATAATATCGAAAAAATATTATTTCCAGGGCTGGCAGAATGACCTCATATGGTCACCTGACTCTAGGTTCTCACACTATTCCCCTTTTAAGCTGAAACAGGAATTTAGCATAGATGGCTATAGTACCCATCTATTTATTTATTATTTATGGTGCAGTGGTGCAGTAGGTTGTGTTGTCGCCTCACGGCAGGATGTTCTCTGGTTTGAGTCTTGGCTAGGGAGCCTTTGTGTGGAGTCTGCATGTCCTCCCTGCATTCGTGTGGGTTTCGTCCTGTGCTCTGGTTTCCTTCCCACATTACAAAGACGTGTCTGTTGCATTTCTCCCTGGGCCTCTGCTGAAAATTGGCTTCATTCCAAGTCAGACTTTCCCAGTAAAACAAAATGTTAAATAAAATGTATGTATTCGACATTTGTTAACCAGGTGTGTCCAGCTGAGCCAAGTGGCCCATTTTCAGTGGAGACCTGAGGAGAAAAGCTCCTATTTACAGAAAAATGAATTACATGAAAGTATAAGCATAAAGAATACAAATGTTAACATGCGGCATTGAAACATAAAGTACAAAGACTATATGTACATTGGTATATGAACAGAGAATACAATTGCTTGTATGCAGTATTGAAACATAGAGTACATAGACTATACATTTAGTGGAGAACAACAAGAATTAATGCTTACAATATTTTGTAAATCTTTTGACTAAAGTGAGTAAACAGTCAGTACAACCATATTGTTTATCTGGTAGCATAATAATAAGGAAATTTTCTGTAACGTGAGTGAAATTATCTATGTATAGAAGGTAGATGTTATAAGAATGAGACAGATAATTTTGTTAATGTTAGAAAGGTGAGAATGTGGACAGAGTAGTGTGAAGATGTAGAAGAGGAGTTGAAGAGAGATGGAGCGGAAATAGATAGTTAAGGGGGATTATGGGAAGGGCAGTTTCTGGGATTAAGGAGGGAGGTTTTGAGTTTGGTTGAAGAGACTGGTACTATTAATGCTGAGGATGTCAGGAGGAAGCCTATTCCAGGCTTGGGAGACTGAGGTTTTGTATAGGAGTTTGCCAGTATTTTTATTTGGTTTAAATATGGCTAGGAGATTCTGGTCAGAGCTATGAAGTGAATGAGCTGGGTGTAATGGGATACTATGGATGAAAGAGAGGGACACACTAGGATTTTATATAGTAGGGAGTGTGTGAGCTGCAGTTGTGAAAGAAGCAGGAGCTGGGGGAATTCAAGCCTTTTGAATTTTTTCAGGACAAGGCAATGATGTGATTTATATGATTGATCAGAGGCAAATCTGGCTATATTGTTATAGGATTGCTAGTATAGGCTCAGATTTGGTTAGTAGGGATGACTGGAGATGAATAAGAACAGGGGAGGCATAGCAAAGTCATGAAAGCAGTAAGACGTGGGCAAGAGCAGGTTTGGAGCTGGGAGCTAGAAATATTTTATTTCTATACAGAAGACCCAGTTTCTGATTGGTTTTCTTAATATAGTGTTTTATATGGATATCGGATTTTAGCTAGTCATTGATTATAGTGCCGATTAGTTTGGTCTGTGATTCTGCTTTGATGAGTGTGTTATTAAGAGAGGAAATGACAAAGGTGGATTTGTGGTGGGCGAGAGTTTTAGGAAACTTTAGTTTTATTTATTTATTTGACATTTGTTAACCGGGTTAGTCGACTGGGCAGCAGAGTCCTTTTTCAGCAGAGAACCAAGAAGAAGAGCTCCACAGATAATACTGTGTGATGTTTTGTTTTTGTATTTAACATACAAGTGTGTATATGCACAGGAGAAATGAACATGTTAGAATACAAGAGTAATAATGGGGGTTTAAACAGCCATGGTACATATTGAGTATATAAAATATAATATAAAAGTTAGGTTCTATGTAACAGTTACCATCAGAGAGAAGTTCAAAGTTGGTAGAATATCAAAAAGACCTTACCACAACTACTCATGTAAAGTGCGAGAGCTGGGAGGGGGAGGGGAAAAAAAAAAAAAAAAAAGAAAAAAAAAGAGGATGGGAGGGTGGCCTAATGGTTAAGGTGTTTGCCTTACAAACACAAGGTGCAGGGTTTGAGTCTCACAAGGGATAATTGGCTAGGCTTAAATGGCTCGCAAGGGCAGTTAGCTTAGTACTAACCTATGAAAGAATAGTAGGAGCTTAGTCTTTTTGGGACTGAGTATGAGTTGGTGGTCAGTTACCATTTTTCCACAGATGAGAAAGTGTTTTGGTTAATGGAAAGAAGGTTAGAGATGTTGTCAGAGACCTAAATGAGAGTAGAGTTGTCAGTGTATTGTATGAGAGTGGAGGTGGAGCAGGAGGAGTAAAGTTTATTAGTAAAGATGTTGAAAAGGAGGGGACCAAGGATTGAGCTTTGGGGGATGCCAGTCTGGATGGGTAGGAAAGGAGAACAGGTAGATTGCCAACACACAGACTGGAGCCAGTTAGAGATGTAGCTGGAGAACCACTGAATGGCAGAGGGGAAGAGCTTAAGTTCAGTTAGTTTAGAAATTAGATTGGGATGGGAGATAGTATTGAAAGCTTTAGAGAGGTCGAGGAACAGGGACGATACAAGAAGATTTTTGTCCCTTGCTTTGGCAATGGTGTGGGTAAAGGATAGGAGGACAGTGGCAGTGCTATGATTGGGTCTGAAGCCATGTTGTGAAGGGGTCAGAAGGTTTTCTTTGATTGGACATTTAAGAGGATGGTTATGAATACATTTTTCAAAGATTTTGGAGAGTGGACAGAGAATGGCTATTGGTCTGTGGTTTGATGGGTATGTGAAGTTACCTCCTTTGTGCAGTGGTATGGTGTAGAAAGATTTCTGGATATCGGGGACAGTGGCCTCCTGGATATATCTGTTAATAAAGATTGATACAGAGTAGGCTAGAGAGTGGGCTGCAAGTTTAAGACAGAGGGGAGGGAGGTTGTCTGTGGAGGGAGAACACAGTTTTAGTTTTAGTAAAAGGGACTTTATATAAGCAGTGGAGACTGGGTTGACAGAGAACAAGTAGGTGTTGCTGGTGGTATGTGTGGTATGAGAAAGGTTTTGGCTTTGGCAGGGAGGGGTTAGTTTTTGAACTGATTCAATAAAGTGGGTATTAAGTAAGGTGGCAGTTTCATGGGGATGATTGTTAAGGTAGGATTGGGGGTGGTAGGTTCACCACCAGGGTGCATTATTTTATTGATGGAGTGCCAGAATTATTTTGGGGGTTAGACATATGGGTGAATTGGGTCTCATAATATAATCTTTTTTTGTCTTTATTAACTTGTTTTTTTTAAAGGTTTCGAAATTCTTTATATTTTTGGACAAGTTGAGCAGATTTAGTTTTAGCTACTATTTTCAGTACTTGTCTCTCTTTTTCATGAGAGTGGGGTGTCTTTAGAGAGCCAGGGAGAGCAAGTTATTTTCATTCTAACATTTCTTAGGGGAGCTATAGAGTTGAGGATATCTAGAAGAGTGCTATTAAAGTCTAGAACAGCATAATTGAGGAGAACCTACTTTAAGGGGTTCCAGTTAATAGCAGTGAGCCTGTCACTGAAGGTTTCAGCACTAAAGCAAGAGAGTTTGCAGCATTCTCTAATATAGTAGGGCGTAGGTATTCCAGAGGAGTATCGTTCGACTCAAATAGGGCGATGGTGAGTTTGCAGCATTCTCTAATATAGCAGGGCGTAGGTATTCCAGAGGAGTATCGTTCGACTCAAATAGGGCGATGGTGAGTTTGCAGCATTCTCTAATATAGTAGGGCGTAGGTATTCCAGAGGAGTATCGTTCGACTCAAATAGGGCGATGGTGAGTTTGCAGCATTCTCTAATATAGTAGGGCGTAGGTATTCCAGAGGAGTATCATTCGACTCAAATAGGGCGATGGTCACTTAGGGAGTTGGGTAGGGAGCAGAGGTATAATATATGGTAGAGTCAGAGGTAAGAATCCAGTCTAAGGTGGAGTAGTTTGAGTTTGAGTTATTGCAGTGAGTAGGACTTGAGATACGTTGATGGAAGCTGTGGAAGTTAATATGTAGGGTAGGAGAGGTAGCAGATAATTTTTGCCTGTCTATATTAATGTCTCCCAGTAGTAAGGTTTCATAGTGGATATGTATTGAGATGCAGGATAGGATAGATTCAAGGAGAGGAATATTGTTACCAGGTGGTGTGTGTGTATATATATATATATATATATATATATATATATATATATATATATATATATATATATATATATCTGCTGTGGCTATTTTCATTTGGGGTTCAGGTGTCAGTTAAGAAGCAGTAGTTCGATAGGGTGAAAGTCAGGCAGTGGTAGAGGTAGGGGGCATAGGTTGAGGTACTCTGAATACATGACTGCAATTCCTCCACCTTTTTTGGCAGTTCTATCTAGACAATAAATATTGAAGTGGGTGTATCATATCACTATCAGAGATGTGTGGGTTTAACCAAGTTTCAGCTAGAGCTAAGATAAGAGGGGAGTAGAGGGTGATCCAAGAGTGTAGCTCTGTAACTTAACTTTATTAGGGAGACTTTGTATGTTAATGGCATATATGGAGAGATGTTTGGCTGGGTTGGTATTTTTAGAAGATGGGGTGGGAGGCCAGGATTGGGATGAATGTCACCATCAAGTAGTAGGGTATTTAAGAGTGGGTATGGTTTTATGGAGTAAAAATAGGGACAAAAAGGTTTATATTTGGGTTTAAGGGATGTAGTTGAGAGAGTGAATATTTTTAAGTTTATAAAACTGAGTGTAGGGTGAATTGAAAATAGAAGGGGAGAATAGGAAGGGGAGGGAGGGTTCCAAGTGGGGTACAGGATAGTTATGTGCAGGAGCTGAATGAAAGTGATTAAGTGAAGAATGATAGGATGTAAAGAATGAGAAGTATAGTAGTAGGGTAGCTGGGTGAGGAGGAGGGGAGTAGTGCGCTTGTAAGGCATGAGAGTTGGAAAGTTAGACATAAGTAGTGGAAGAGTTGAAATGTATGTCAGTGAGGTTATGATGTGGTGGGGGTGTGGGATAAAGAAGTATGAAGAAAAAGGTATTAAGCTGGTAGTAGTGGAATTAAATTTAAAAATGGGAAGTTGTAGAAGGGAAGGGGTATGTTAGGAAAGGGTGGTAAATGTTTATGGCAGTGCCCTGAAGCCATGAAACAATTACAGTACTTCCCCTCTTCTTTACAGAGGCTCCTAAACAATGGTCTCTCCCAGACCTACTGACTCCAGTTCCATCCATCATGGTGGGAATTCCATTTTAATGGTTTAACAGCTCATTTATATTTTCCTTATTTTTCTTAAAGTAAGCTAGCTGGTTAACCTCTGCTCTTCCAGTGTTATTGGTTACAGTATATACATTTAATCAGTTGCTACCTACATGTATATTTCATTTCTGTCCAGCAGGACAGACACAGAACCCACTGTTGATACATTTTTCAGCACTAGCAACTTTACAAATACATTTTGATATTCAAATGCCATACAGTTGTAACACATTTATAACATAAGCATCTGTACAAGTTAGTTTGATATTCAAATGCCATACAATTCCAATACATTTGTAACACAAGCATCTTGTACACATCAGTTTGATATTCAAAGTCATATCATTCTTTACAAAACTCCAGCTAGCTATGCTGGCACTAGCCCGTATCATCACATCTCTCCCCCTTCGAAGACTCAAAGTAGTTTTTCAAGTGACCCTTGAAAAACATGGCTTGAGAGAAATAAGCTTGTCTGGGAATATATTTTCCCATGCTCTGTCTTGAGATTCTATCTGCCTTGGCATTGCTGACCCCACTACAGTGCTGTACTGTCATATCATATGCCTGCAACCCTACATTCCACCATAGTAACTTGGGATTTTGCTGGTTGGCTCCCTGTAGGCAAATATCTTCCTCAGACTCTTCCTGCTTCCTACTGCACATATTTAGCACAAGGACCTCCCTGTCATGGTAAGGTCTCATCATGTTAATATGGTACAATTTGTGCCCCTGCCTCCTGCCTAGCAGTTCTACCATATAGTTAACATAATTGACCTTCCTTACCCATTTGAAGGGCCCCTTTCAAGCTACCTACAGCTTATTGAGTCTGACAGGAATGAGAACCATAACCTGATGTCTGACAGCATACTCTCTGGCTCAAGCATTTCTGTCATACCAGACCTTTTT
The DNA here is from genome assembly GCF_019279795.1 of Protopterus annectens. Classification (NCBI taxonomy): domain Eukaryota; kingdom Metazoa; phylum Chordata; order Ceratodontiformes; family Protopteridae; genus Protopterus; species Protopterus annectens. Next base: position 10,482,720 of record NC_056741.1, on the reverse strand, counting down.
CTGCTGTTGGGCTCCTGCCAGGTTCTCCTGGGCCAAGCCCATGAGCTCCCTAAGCCTTGTCCTGAGGTTTAGGACATGTGGCACAACAGACTTCTTGTGGGATTCACACTCATTCTCCCACTCATCACAAAACAAATCTAAGGACAGATGGTGCAGTGATGCAGCAGTTGCATTGTCTGTGCACAGCAAGAGGTTCTCTGGTTCAATTATTGGCTGGAGTGCCTTCTGTGTGGAATCTGCATGTCCTCCCTGCATTAGTGTGGGTTTTCTCTGGATAGTGTAGTTTCCTCCCACGTTACAAAGACATATGTCTAGACTGTTTTTCCCCGGGTCGCTGCTGAATATTGGCTTTGTTCCAAGTTGGACTTTCCCGATAAACAAATGTTAAATATATCAATAAATAAATAAATAAATAAGCCTCCCCCCGTGCCCATACAGCAACTCAAAGAGTGAAAAAATCTGTGGATTCCTGGGGCACCTGTTTGTAAGCAAACAGCGGATGGGGCAACTATTTGTCCCACTCCCTCTTAAACTGATCTGCAAATGTCCATAACATGGTTTTTAGTGTAGGGTTTAACCTCTCTACAAGATCATTAGTCTGGAGATTGGTAGGAGATGTTTTTTAGGTGCTTCACCCCACAGTGCTCCCACAGACAAGCCAGCAGGTCTGACATGAAATTGGCACCTCTGTCAATCAGTATTTCTTTTGGGAAACCTACCCTGTTGAAAACCTCAAGCAAAGCATTTGCCACCTTCCCTGCCTCAATGAAGGACAGAACCACCTCCTCAGGGTACCTAGTAACATAATCTACTACCACTGGGATATACTTCTTCTATGTAGAGCTTGAGGTACTCAGAGGCTCCACAATATCCATAGATGCTCTCTGCAATAGCTCCTCAATCACAGGCAAAGGCATCAAAGGAGCTTTGGGCTTGTCTCCTGCCCTGCCTACTTTTTGGCATTGCTCACAGGTCCTGTAGTACCCTGTTACATCCCTGACACTCCCAGGCCAATAAAAGTTCTGCATAATACGTCTCTTGGTAGCTTTATGCCCATATAACCTGCAAAAGGAATGTCATGGGCTATGGCTAGAAGTGCCAGATGGTAGGCTCTGGGCACTACCAACTATTGTATTACCTCACCTTCTATCCCTCCTTCAGAGTTCCACTCTCTATACAGCAACCCTTTGTTCCAGTATACAAAGCCCCCTTTTCCTTGAGAATCAGGCACCTCCCTAGCTACGTCTCTCAAGTCTTGTGATGTAAGATCTGAGAGTTGAGCCTGTCTCAACTCTACCTTCATGACTTTTTCCAGCTCCCCTGACACAGGAAGTCTGGTATTTTCCTGATAGTGGTGCCTCACTGTCAGCCTGGGTACTACCACTCACCTTTGCCCTTGCAAGTCACTCTGTCCAAGGGAACATCAGTACCCACAAGCAGCTGTGGCTCACCTTCAGGCTCACTGCTACAGGGTAGATCTTTTCCTGAAATAGCCACACCACCAACCTTGGCTTCAGGTGTGGTGTCCATCTGAGTCTCCCCAGGCTACCAGACCCACATGCCTGTCTCCAAGCCTGACTGCAGGTAACTGCATGCACACAAGATGCTGCATTATCAAAATCATTCCCTATCAGTTCATCTGTAGAGATATCCTCAAACACACCTACTTACTTGCTTCCTTTTCCACCCTCCGAGTCAAGATGAACCCTGACCAAAAGCACTTGGAATGAGGTCCCTCCTAAAGCTCTTACTGGACTGGACTGGACTGCCCAAGCAAGTACTGTTCCTGTTTAACCACTGTAGGCTTCATAATGGTTATGTCAGAGGCTGTGTCTCTCTTAGCAGTGGCCTGTTTTCCGTCCACTAAGATAGGATATAAACTCTTGTGATAGTTTGGTACCCCTGTTTTCTCCACACAACTTACCACTGGCATTCTTTTATTCCCACTTGCTGGCTCCCCCACCTTTTTTCCTCCACCTTGCATCCATGGACATTTATATGCTACATAGCTCCACTGGTTATATTTAAAACATCTGAACCTACACCCTGGCTGTTTTCCTGAATTAGTGGCTTCTCCTGTTACTGGTGAACTTTGTTGAGGTGGTTTAGTATACACCCCCATGGGTTCCCTTATATCCATGTGCAGCACTGGATATCCCCTTCCTATATGGTGATGCCCTGCTTGCTAAGTAGAGATCCACTTTTTTCTCCAGCTCATCTGCAGAGTTGTATTCCCTGTTTGCCAACCAGATTCTCATGTCCTCAGGCAAAGTGCTAAGGGCTTGTTCCCTCACAAAAAGGTCTGCCAGCTTTTCAAAAGTGGTAGCCTGACACCCACTCACCCAACAACCTATGAAAATAAGTGTTTAGTTCATCAATATAATCTAATACACTTTCATCTGCCTTGCATCTGTGCTCACAAAACTTTTTCCTGTATGCTTTGGGAGTTACCTTAAAGCATTCTAATAAGCAGATTTTAACTTTCTCATAATCTACATAATCAGTATCCAACAATTTGGAAACAACAATTATAACTTTACTGTGGAGTAAGGGGGTGAGGAACTGTACACAGAGCCCTTGGTCAACATTATACTGTTTACATACTCTTTCAAATACATGAATAAAACTATCAAAATTGTCACCTTCTTGATATGAAGAAATAAGTTTACTGACCTTTATTGTTTTTGGGGTACAGTTACTCCCTTCCCCATTACCTCCATGACCCTGACAAAGAGTCAACATTTCCTTTTCATGTTGCCTCTGTCTTTCACTCTCTTTGGGATCCAAATGCCTCATTCTCTCTGCTGATTCTAATTCTATCCGCTTTACTTTCCACAGTCTCTCTGCTGATTCTAATTCCATATCTTTGGCCTCCAATTCAAGACTCTTTAACTCCAGATGGATTTTTAAGTCCTCTGAGGAAAAGGTGAACTGTCCTGTTTCCGAAAGCTGTACATCCCTAATGCCAGACTGGTTGTCTTCCTGGTTGCTGGTCTGTGCTGCAGCTGTGATTAAGGCTACAATAATTTCCCCTTTAGTCACATTGGCATGCATCAATCATTTGGCTTGGCACATCTCAGCCAACTGATTCCTTGTCAGCTTGCCATAATCCTCTGCTGACATCTTTGCCTGTTTTCTCTGACTAAACTAAACTAACAAAAGCTAAATAAGTAAAACTATTGTGATATGAAACTCTGAATGTCTACTTGGTGTCTGCTGAGAGTCCAAATACATTCTTTAGTGACAACTGCTTACAGGCTACAGAAATTCAATATCCACATCCTTGCTCACAAATATATGACGGCCCCTCTCTGGGGCAGTGATTGAGGAGTGTCAGTCCCACCACTGCCCCCAATATGTGACGTCCCCACTCTGGGTCAGTGATCAAGGAGCCTCAATCCTCATCACTGACACTGGTGGGAGATATTCACTTTCAGAGAAGTAGATACCCACAGTGTTTCTAGATGCAGCTGTCTCCATCAAATACAATTTCCCTTAAGAGCACACAGGGAAAACACTAGCTGGCTACGCTGGCACTAGCCCATATCATCACATCACATACAGCAAAAAAGCAGCAGCACATCTGTCTAGTCTACTATAGTACAATGGACAGAGATGTTCTTTAATTTATTTTTACACTTTTAACCAGGTTGATACACTTGCTTTGTGGACCATTTTTATAACTGTGAAGTTCAAGTATTTCTTGTGTAGGGTGGGGGGAATACAGGTATCTCCATACCACTTCACCTCTGTACATTAAAAATAATAACATTGGCCTTAACAAATGGGACAGAAAGAGGAACACTTTGTTATTTTATTTATTTTTATAATAGAAGGTGTTTAGATATTAGACCCCATGCTGATAGTTATAAAGAATCTTTGTACAGACTTATTTCAGTTGAAAAGTTTTGTCTTTGTAAGGAAAATTAGAATAAAATCAGCAGATCTAGGAAGAGCAACTCAAAATGTGAGGTCAAAATCATAGCACTATGCCTAAATCATAGCAGTTCAGAGGTATGGGTCTCACAAAGCTGACGATAGCAAGTGTCTTTAACTACAAAATCTGGCTATTAACAAACAAGGGAATGACTATATAACTATGCAAAAAATGGTGAGTTGTTTTCTTTTTTTTTTTTTTTACTAAAGGACAAATGAAAATGAAACACACCAACTACTCAAAATGCAAACCAAACTAAGGAGATGTATATGAACAACTAATGACAACAGTTAAAGCGGTACCTAATCAGGTGAGACAATTCCTACCTGTCAAATATTGGCAAAGCCATCATCAGTCAGCCCCCCTCCAACATCTTTTAATCTTAAGTAATTACACTACAGTCATATATCTGCTAATTTACCCAGTTTGGTTATGGATTGTTAGATCGTTATGACTCATATAACAACCTTGGATCCACTCAGCATGATAGTGTTGTCTAGTTTAGATGGTTGTAATAAAAATAAACAAATAAACAAAAGCACATTGATAATGCACCTTCATCTCCACACACACTTAAACTATGACTATAAGAATAGATCTATAGGCAACCATGTCTCTAATAGTCTAGAAAACATAAATAAATAAAAAATAACAGGTACTGTGCTACCTTTAGGTATCCAGACAGAGCAAAATAAAATATTTCAGGGTATAAATTCATAAACCGTTCATAATGTCTTATTTAGACCCTGGTATTATCCAAAATGTGTGACTCACTGTCAGTGCTATTTGTGCCAGTTCCTGACTTTCACTGTTCCACGGAGCTCATCATTGGCTGTCAGTGCCCCCAGGTGTCCACCACTGGTTAACAGTGCTTCCAGGTGTCCACGATTAACAGTACTCCCAGGTGTCCACCACTGGTTAACAGTGCTCCCAGGTGTCCATCACTGGTTAACAGTGCTCCCAGGTGTCCACCACTGGTTAACAGTGCTCCCAGATGTCCATCACTGGTTAACAGTGCTCCCAGGTGTCCACCACTGGTTAACAGTGCTCCCAGGGGTCCATCACTGGTTAACAGTGCTTCCAGGGGCGTCACAGTTCTTACAGGGGCTGTCACCAGTTAACAGGATTCCTGGTGGACATTATTGTCTGGTAGCATGTTTAGAACCCTTCATTAGCAGACAGCGATCACAGAGATTATCACTGCCTCTGTCTGATAAAGCTCACAGGGACCACCCAGTGAATGACAATACCCCCAGGCATCCATCACTGGCTGACAGTGCTCTTACTGCCCATCACTATTATTGCTCTCAGAACCTGTAACTGTCATAACTCCCAGGAACCCATCACTGATTGTCATTGCTTCTAGAAGCAGTCCATAACTGCCAGTGTTCCATTCACTTTCACTGTGTGACAGTCCTACTATGGATCTTTCCTGCCTGATAGTTCATTCTGGAGCTGTTGGTCCTCCCAGGGACCCATTAATGGCTGACAGTGCTCCCAAGGGCCCATCATAGGAGCATTCTCAGCCTATGATGGGCCCTTGGGAGCACTGTCAGCCATTAATGGCTGACTGTGCTCCCAAGGGCCCATCATAGGCTAAGAATGCTCCTATGGCCCACAACTAAATGTCATTACTCCAAGAGCTTATCTCTGTATATCTCTAACTGTGATTACTCCCATAAGCCCATATCTGACTGCCAGCATTCCATGTTCTGCCAGGATTAATCACTGCTCCTCATTGATTCTGTAACCCATCACTAATTATAGGTGGGTCTATATCATTTTGTTGAAAACTTACTTTGCCGAACGACTATTCATCAAACTGAATCCACTGAACACCATTTCAGTGAAGAGTTAAATCACTGAAACTTTTTCCTAGTGAATAAAGTTACTTGGCCACCACAGAGATCATAACAAAAATAACCATTTTAAACTCACACTCACCAAGGTGGGGCCCTTGCCCTCCATACACCTCACACCCCCCCTAATTATATGTACCAACTCCGAGATCACACTACATTGGGGAAAAGGACAAAGTTGTAGCAATGGCCAATTAAATCCCTTCCCTAGGAAAAAGTTTCACTGATTTCACTGTTTGCTGAAATGGTGTTCGATGGATTCAGTTTGATGAACAGACATTTGGCAAAGTAAGTTTTCGACAAAGTGATAAGTATCTCTGTAAGCAGTCTCTTGGCTCATCACTCACTGTCAGTTTGTTTATGGACCTGCCATTGCTTGCCAGTGGATCCTAGGTTTATTTCTAAATATCAGCGCTCCTAGGAGACTTTCTGTTAGGAGTACAAGAAGTTTATCTCACACTGAAAATGTTCTCAAGGGTAGTCACATTGTTCATGTTCCTAGAGGCCCATTACTATCTGTCAGTGCTCCCAGGGTAGCTCTTCTCATATTCAGCTTACTCCATCTGGGCAGGCCTCCATGTGGACCTTAATAGATCTTGGACCTTCTTTAGGACTCACACTTACTCTAATTGCTCTCACACTCCCCTTGCCTGTCTGTCTGTCCCTCAGCTTTGCTTTGCCTTTATTTGACTGATAAATTACCCATTACCAGTATCTCTTTTTTGGCAGCAGGGTACTGTGATGTGATGGCAGGGCAGACCTCCTCTGTCCATAGGTTTATAGAAAAATACTAAGCTAACTGCCTTCGTGGGCCATTTTACACAGAGCCAATTTCTCTTTCAAAGGTGAGAATCAAACCCTGTACCTTGTGACTGCAAGGTTAACACCCTAACCATTATACCAACCCTCAATCCCTTTTAGTTCAATCACTTATAAAAGTGCTTCTTAAAGTGCCTTATAACCCATAATAATCATTTAGCAGGGCATGTGTTTGCTAGGTGATAATCACTTATTATGTTACATGCATGATGGTCGTAATCACTTACTATGGTGTTTGTATGCATATGCTTTGATATGTGTGTCCAGTGATAATCATTATCATTTTTTTATGGTACATGTTTGCTTAGTTATAAGCATTTATTGTGGTACATGTGTAGCTGGTGATAATCATGTCTTATTGTATGAATATGTATCTTGTGATAATCACTTATTATGATATGTGTTTACCTGGGTTTGTCACTTCACATGCTTGCCATTTCTTTCTATTAAGAGACTGAGGGGCCAGACCCAGGATGAATTTATGGTTTCCCATCCACACACTTAGGTTGTGTTTGAATAGGACTTGGGAACTGCTTTTTAATATAAAGAAGAAGGCTGTACCAAAAGAGAGAAAATCTTTGAGGGGGGTCCCTATCCAACCAACTGGTTCTGCTTATGTTGTGTTGGATGGCTATGTCTCTTGAGCAGGTGTCTAAGGAAGGAACACATGCCTTTTCTGGAACCTCTGACCTTTAGTCAGAGCAAATCACAATCTCTACTCCTACCTTGCCAACCCTGACCAAACCAGTCCCAGTTAATACACTGCACAGGCTGCATAGGAACTATCACTGTCCAGCAACTATAATCCAAGCTGTAGTCCATTCTTAAAGGAGTGTGCAGTCAAAGTAGATATCCATCTCTACTTCTCCTCCTCTGCTGACCCTAACCAAACCAGTTCCAGCTAATACACTGCACAGGCTGCATAGGAACTATCACTGTCCAGCAACTAAGACCCAAGCCTGAAGTTCATCCTTGAAAGGACCAAGAGTATGCAGTCAAAGTAGCTATGTATGTGTAATCCAGTAATATTAACATAAGCTAAGACATGCAGCTTGTAGAATCAGACTACAATCTTAACTCACCTGAAGTAGGTAGCTGTATTGGTGCATATTTTAAACCAGAGGAATGGCTCCATAGAGCCCCCGACAACACGTATACCACTGATATATACTACAGCCCATAACAATGGGCAATCAGTTTAGCAGGTTCTTTTGTAGTCCAAAATAACTGCCTATACATAGCTTGTCATCACTCTAACCCCCACCCCCACCCCACTGAAACAGGAGAAACTATTTGCTTTGCTTTCTTTTTCAGACCACTCCCGCCTCCTTTTTTTCCTTTATCTTGCTGCCATCTCTCTGAATTCTTAACCACACATGTGAATCTCTGCTTACTCTTCCTGGGCTTGTCTACTGCTCCTTGTAATTCTCCATTTCCATCTCTCAGCTGCTATTTTACATTGTTCTACTCATACAGTTATCTCTGAAACCTTCGTACCTTTTGCCATAGCCAAAGCTTACTGATTGTTTTTCTCAACACTGTTAGCTTGCTGATTGAGTGGTTGGTCCCTGCTCCATTTACCCTCACTACACTCAGGCTCACCCCATTCCTTTACCCTGCCCCAATTCCCACCCACCCCATCTACTCTACATTTAAAATATCTCAAACCCACCCCTACACTTCTAAACTATCTCTGCATCAAAACAATCAGAACATAATCCTATCACAGTTGCCCTACAATTAGCTTCTTTGACTCCTTTACTTAAAGTGCTGTACTCAGCTTGTTCTTTTAGAATTTAGACTACTGTAACTAGAACTACTCTTATCCAGTTACATTTTACAATGCAAACTAATATCTTCAGCAAAATCTAACTTACATATTATAAAAAATGGGTCTGACTCAAACCCTATTAGTGTGCCTCCTCAGCATATTAGCACTTTCTACCAACTACCCTTCCTCCCGAATAAATGTAATTAATAGTCCTTCAAGACCATACTCACTATACTAACAGTTACCAAGTCTATCAATCTCCACAGCACCCACTCCGTACCAGCAAACCTTCTTAGATTTTTTAAATTGCAGGCATCTTAAATCTAAGTATGTTAGCATACAAAATCCAGTAAAAGTAAAGCTCAAATCCATTTGGATACATACTTTCCATCTTAAAATTTCCACTCAAAAAATCAGTGGAGACATTCACCCCAACCATGGACCAACACAACAGCAAAACCCCACACTAACAGCACAGTATTCAATTAACCATTCTCTTTTCCTCTTCTATCCCACAATTACAACCTTCTCTTCCTAAATGTTAATATTAGAAGTATATGCATTAAAAGACAAGACATACATGCTTATATTGCCACATATTCCCCCAGACATAATCATAACTACAGAAATGTGGCTGAAAGAAGACATAAATGACAACGAATTTACCCCACCTAGTTTCAGTACAATTAGACTTGACAGTAAAAAAAAGTGGGCAGATGGCATAGCCATCATCTACAAGAATTCCCTAAGTATAACTGCATATGCCCAAGAGATACCACAGTTTAATAACTTGGAACTCTTCATATCACATCTCAGGTAAAAACATTACCACAGTGGAAAATATCCTAGACTGCATATCCCACCATATACAGCATGAGACAGTAATACTAGGAGATTTAAATATAGACTGGCAGAATTAATAGCAACATTCTAGCTGATTTCATAAACCTGTACAGCTTTAAAGAGTTAATTATACCAGTTACTAGAGTCCACAAAAGTACTTGTAGGCAATCACTCTTAGACTGGATTCTTACTAATAGAACCAACAAAATTAGGATAGCCATTAGCCTTCCAGACAGCATAAGTGACCATCAACCTACTTATGCTCTTAGACATTACAATATCCAAGAAAAAAGTATAATTTACAACTAAGGTCGTAACTCAAAAAACTTTGACAAACACACTTTTATCAAATCCTTAAGAGAATATAACTGGAAATATTAAAATCTATGCCCTTGGACACTACTGTCTCACACTTCAATGGGGTATTCCTAAAAACTCTCAATAAACTTGCCCCAGTACATACTAAAAGGGTCAAATCCAATTCTGCACCATGGCTAACTAAAGACATTACGAAATTGATGCTACAGTGTGACAAAGCCTGGAAAGAGTGGCTCAAAAATCGAACATGTAATACATTTCAGCTTTTAAGGCAAGTAAGGAGTAGGACAAAGTACCAAGTGAAACATCAGAAGCAATCATATTATAACAGCCTCCAAAATAAACATCCAAACAAACCAAAACCCTTATGGACATCCATAACCAAACTTTTGCATCCAGGCCAAATGACCACCCCAAACACTGCATTCAACAATAATACTGATTCAGTCCCTGTACAGTTTAGCAACTATTTTATACAGACCATATTGTCCCTTACAAACATTAATACTTCCACTACCCTCTCAGTGCTAGCGGGTTCTGCTAAATATCCTCACCTATTTGACTAAAGTCCAGTACCTACCTCCACCATTAAAAAACTCTGACATAAGCTAAAACCAACCACCCTATCTGCTGACCAACTCCCCTCCGACTGCTAAAAATAGCTGTAGATGCAATTGCTTTTCCTGTCTCTAAATTGATAAATAGATCGATACCCGTAAAATGTGTTCCTTCCACCTGGAAAAGATCCATTATTATACTTTTACACAATGGTGGCACATCTACAGAGTTTAATAACGACAGGCCCATTGCATTATTTTCCCTCCTATCAAAAAATACTTGAAAAATATCTTCATGCTCAGCTTCTGCATCACTTAATTTCAAATAAACTGCTCTCAGAAACACAGCACGGTTTCAGACCCACTACAGCACAACCACCATCCTCCTTTACTTCACCAGCACTATAAACCAGCACAGGAACAATGGTAACCTGGCATCAACTGTGTTCCTAGATTTATCTAAAGCTTTCGGCACTGTATCACACCAACATTTACTTGCTGATCTCTCTTCTGTAGGTCTCTCTCTGTATCCTCCCTTAAATGATTCCTTAGTTATCTATCAGGAAGGCAACAAGCAGTCAAATGCAACAGGACCTCTCTTCCACAGGTGTCCCTCGGGGCGCTAAACTAGGACCCCTTCTTTTTAAGATTTTATAAACAAGCTTCACACTGCCATATACCTAGCAAATATAGTAAAATATGCAGATGATTCAATTTTAATATGTACAGCCCCCACAATATCCAGACTACAAGAAATCACCCACATTTCTTTCTCTTCAATTGAAACCTGTCTGAAAAATTCAAACCTAATTAATGTAAATAAAACAAACCTGATGCCCTTCACCCCAAAACATTATCTCCATCAAAAACAATCTTTTTTTAGTTACATCAGCAAATAATACTAAAATTGAGGTAGTACCGCAGACTAAATTACTGGGCATTATTATAGATGACAGTCTTAAATTTGATGAACATATAAACAATTAAAAAGACCCACCAAAAACTTGACTCCCTTTACAAGGCAAACAGTACCTTACAGACCCAGCATGAAGAACCCTAGCCTCATCTTATTTGCTTTCAACCCTCTTATATGCCTCATGTATCCTTACAAACTTAAGCTCTACACTAAATTCCAAACTAGCATCCTTTTATAACAAAGTAGCTAAATTTGCTACAAACACTGCACACTAAGCCCACCTCTACCAAGCCTTAAAGCAACTAAACTAGCTAGAGCTTAACAACTGCATAGCATACGCTCAGTTAGTTATGGCATACAAACTGATGTATTTTCCTGAACAATGTCCTGCATTAAAATGTATTATTGCTCTATACCCCCATAAGGGATCTCTAGTCTGGTGATAAATTCTAGGTCTATATCAGACGAACAAAAAATCCGTTCATTGAATACGTAAAGATCAAAGCTTCATGGAAATTGAAAACGGTATTGTGGGGTCTCAGTACAGTGAGGATTAGGGTATTTGCACTTTCCTCACTGTAGTGCGATCTCAGACTTAAAATATATATTTAGCAAGGGCCGTTTTCAATTTCCGTGAAGCATTGATTATTATATATACGATGAACGGATTTTTCGTTCATCTGATATAGAATTATACATTTCTACTAAGCACTACTAAGGCAAATAACTCATTGGGGGACTCACTATACTCCCGTTACATCTCCAAGCTCTGGAACACCATCCTTACACAAGTAAAAATGATAACATACTTTCAAGCTATAACGTCCAGCTGAAACAATACCTCACCCAGTCCTGGTCCTGCTCATGTTCATCACCTCTAGTAAAAATACAAACTTTTTATTGATTATCTCTGTCTTTTTGCCCTCCTCTACTTGAATCATTACACTGCTAAAAACTTTTCCTCCTGCATTTGCATTAATACATCCCTTTTCACACCCCCTTAAAAAACACTTCTCATCTTGCTCTTTTCTAAGTGCTACCACCCACTTCTCTGCCCATCTCATGCATCTCCTGGATACCTGAGTTATAAATCTGGAACAGGCAGCCTAAACTGAAACAAAACTATACCATACTTTCTCCCATATGCTTTTGCTACTGTCCTCCTATATAATACTAATAGCCTCCATCCCCTCCTGCATTATTCTCCAACTTATTTCAATACATCTCTTACAAACCTATACGACACTAAAAATTTCCCTTCCTGCATAATTTTATAACTACCTTCATTACACATCCTAAACTCCTTCCAAACCTTTCTTTACTGAAATGAAAGAATACTTAACTTCTTTACAATAATGTTTCCCTTCTGTAGTAACAATCCATTTAATTCTGCAAGATTTTATAGCTGTAACAATTGTATAGACTCAAAATTGTTGATGTAAAGTTTTACTCTATATATCTGTCTTGTAATTATTTTTGTTGTTTCATCAGAAATATAACTGTTGTTTTTCTGAGAACTGTTTGAAATTCACTTGTTAATATAAACGTACTATGGTGGAACTTTACTCCCGGGGCATCCGCTGAAAATGGTCTCTGCACAGTCAGAGTCTCCTGGTCAACAAAGACAAAATAAATAAATAAATAAACAAATCTATAGGTGTTGTGAATGTATAGGTCACACAGAACTGGGTCACTTCAGACTTTGGGAAAAGCCTTCATTCCACTAATTTCCCATACTCTGCTACCTTTGCATTCTTTTCTTCCTTCTTTACTATATTCTGTATATTTTCTTACATCTGTCTCCTTTGTTGCATTAAAAATTCAAGCACATTAATAGAATAAGTTGTTTCACTGCTGGCCATCATGGTCACAATTATTAGTATGTCTCCTGGAGTGAGATTTGTTAGCTCCATTAAAAAAAAAAAACCTGGCACATAGCCTCCTATGAACTTATTTATTGGGTAGATAGATGGATGAATATAAATACTATCTAAATACTTAATTTTCTGTCACTGGTAAAATTGTGCATGTAACTTTTATCATTATATATCTGTTATGCTCAAACATTCCTTACAAATCTTCTATCACTTCCTATCATTATTTATCTTTTATAGTCTACCATTTGCATCATATATTATTTACACTTGAGAGTATCATTTACAAGTCTGTAATAGTTGCATATATCTTATTACTGATAACTATTGTCGCTAGTTTATAACTCTTCTGTACTACTTGCTCAAGTATAGCTGTTTCTTTGCCTAACAGATTTCTCACTTAATTGTTCTTTATTCATTATTTTTTTATTATTCTATTATGTTGCTAATTTTTTTTCTTGGTATTCCATTTGAAATGATACTTTCAGATGAAAATTCCTAGAAAAGAAATGCAATTAATATAAATAAGGAAAAATATTTTTTCCTATTCTCCCTACACAAAGCAAGCTGTTCTGCAACTCTGGCGATGTGCACCTGCCTGGGGACTGGCTAGAATCAAACCTTGATACAGAATGCAATGTTAGTAACTAAAATCTTGGTGTAACAATTGAATTTTGCTCAGATAAGCTTTGGTGATGCTATATTTGATTTGTAAGGATACTGTAAATCGCATATTGTAAATTGTAAGGGTCTGTTTATTACCCTGTGAACACTCTAGCCAAGCTTTGTTTAGTGACTATTGTTAGAGATAATCATATAGAAACAATTGTAAACTGTAACGAGCTGTTGCTTTTCCACTGCAAACACTTTAGCTGAGCTCTGCTTAGCGATTTCAGTAGAGTGAATCATATAAGATCTATCTCTAGATATTATCTTTCTGTTTCTTGCTTTGTTCCTTCTTCTTAGTGGCAAAATATTAACACTGGACTGAAATATTGCACTGGCACTACAGGCTGATAGTGTTGGATGTATTATTTTTTCATTAGAGTGTCTTTACTGGATAATTATTAATATAGTGTTATTGCATACTGTTTTACCATTCTAAGTTAGCTAGCAATGGAGGGAAATATTTTGCTGTTATAATGCTGTGTGAACGTTTCTATACTGTATTTAATGTATTATATTAATTTCTTAGTTTACTACCACTCTTTATTCTTAACAGTTATCTTAACTGTTAAGACGCTGAAACTCAGACAATTGCTTATCATAGCAGCCCCACCCCGCACCTGAACATAACACTGTTAAATAATGGTAGATAGATTCTGTTGCTTGTAATATTGTAGTGCTTCTTTCTAACACTCAACTTCTTTTCCTCTTCATAAATTGTGCCATGGCTTAATTTTTAACATCTCTGCAAACTCTGCTTTTGAACCGTGACCTGATGAACATCCAGCCCTTCCATTTAATATTACATTTAAATCTGTAGGTGTCTGTTTTGCTTTATACTTAGTCCTTTACTGGACAGCCCTAGTCTCTCCTATACATTGCTAGGCTGCATTAGTTACCTGTGTCTCTGTAGTCAGTAATATTTTCTCTCCACTGCTTTCTCCACATATTTTCCTGTCCTGTCCACTGTTATAATAACCTATTTCTCCCCATAAAAAAACATTTATCGTTGCTTTATTTTTTGCAACCTATATACTCCTCTCTCGATCCCCTGACCACCATCATCCATCTCTAACCCACTTTTTCTCGATAACTCACTACCTTGAACTTCTCTTCTACTGTTGTTCACTTTTATTCCCTCTCACTTTGCCTACCTAACATTATTCAAACATAAAACTATTTCTCTATTCTGTTTTAACTTACTCTACTTCTTTATAATTAATTTAGCAAACCTTTCTGATTCTTCCTGAGGAGTCCTTCTCTTAGTGTCTGGTACAACCTGCTTCATTCATCCACGCTACTCTCAGTCTCACTCAGCTCCCCTACCCTACCCCCATTTTCACCCACACCAAACTCCTTAAGGATATACCCTATCCACCTAACCTCCACCCCCTAATCAACCAATCATCATCAACGTATTGTAAATTACTCTCGACCCACTAATCCAGCTAAACAACTCCTCCAATACATCTCATATTACCTACCTCTTACTCCTTTCCCTCTAGTATTACATCATCTAAAACTAATCCTCCACTACTCCTTTCACTGTAATACTATACTCCTTCATCCCCAAATCTTACTTCTCAGACACGTTCCCTCTATTCTCTATCTCCCTCCTATTTCATAGTAGCCCACCCTCTCCCAATCCCTACCTTCTCTACCTCCCCCTATTTCATAGTTACCTCTCAAACACTTCCCTTTTTTTACCCTCCATCCTATGTTCATAGTAGCCCACCCTCTCCCAATCCCTACATTTGAAATCATATTTGTTAACATACTGGCAACCTCTATTCTACTTCTCTTTTCATACTTCACCTCTTATCAACCAACCTCTCTTATCTAAAGCCATCACAAACTCATTCCCTAGCATATGACAACCCTATCTTGCTCTATTTCTCCCTCTCTATTTAACTTCTCTTATACCCATCTCAATAAAACTAAAGTCTTGTCTCTCATCCCCCTCTATTTTTCTTAGAATCAAACTAAAATGTCACATCTACAGCTCCTACACTCCCAAACTCACCTTACTGGCTAGAATTCTCCTTCTAGCTGGTGACATACACCCTAATCCAGGTCCCTCCACATTGCTACCCACTTCTATTAAAACTAAATCATTCTTCACCATCCCCATCTCCTCTCCCCTTTCTTCAACCATATTCAAGAAAGCCTTCTGACACCTACCCAACATGGCTTCCATCCAAACCATAGTACTATTACAGCCTTTTATCTTTTACTCATATAATAGCTGAAGCCCATGATCATAACAAACTTGCCTCATGTCTATTCTTAGACCTATCAAAAGCTTTCAACACAGTATCCCATTCTAAACTCTTAACTAAGCTAGCCAACATTAATCTCTCAGCTTCCACACTTGAATGGTTCTCCAGCTATCTCTCAAACAGACTGAAATCTGTCAGATGGCATTGCTCCTGCTCCGCCTTGCTACCCATCCATACAGGTGTTCCCCAACATTCCTTCCTGGGACCTCTTCTATTCATCATTTTCACTAACAACCTCTATACTTCTTGCTATAACTCCTCTCTCACTGAGTATGCTGATGATTCTACACTCATTTCATCTTCTGAAACCATCTCTCAACTTCATACTCTTACCCAAACCCTTCTATCTCTGTAGAAAGATGGCACACTGAAAATCAGCTTATTTTAAATCCTAAAATACTAAATTTTACTCTTTCTCCCCAAATCACTTTCACATCTCAAATCCACCTTTACCATCTCTTCCTTAAATAAAACCATCATTAATGTAGAACTCCAAACAAAGCTACTGAGAATTATAATAAAAGATCAATTAAAATTTGACCTCCATATCTAACAAGCCATTACAAAGAAAGTCATAAACTGGGCCTCCTCCATAGGAACAAAAAAGCCCTAACTCTAGACTCTCTTTGGCTCAAGCTTATTTGCTTCCAAGCCTGCTCTATGCTACCTCAATTCTTATAAACCTTCAGTCTTCCTCAATTACTAAGCTAGAACAGGCATACAACAAAATTGTAAAATTTGCTGCAAAGCTACCACATACCTCTCACCACTGCATGGTACTAAAGAACCTACAGTGGCTCTAACTCCCCTATCAACTTCAACTTTCACAACTGCACATGATTCACTTCTTACTAAACAAATCCTCAGCCTGCCTAACCAATCTAGTATCTCACTATACCCCTGCATGCCCACTCCGTAGCACAGACCAACTTCTTCTTCAGATATACAAACCCAATAAAACTACTGGGAAAGAACTATACAAATTTTCAGTATCTCATAATTGGAACAAACTCCCAATCAACACAAGAAGCATTGCACACTTTAATAGTTTCAAAAAAGAGCTAACAATTGTCTTGCTAAATCGTGGCTGTACCCTTGTCATGACCCTATTTCTTCTGCTACTTATTTCCCTCCTCTACATCTTCTACCTGCTAACACCTTTAGGAGGTTAATGTTTAATCTGTTTCACCCCTATTCCATATGTAATAAGAACAACTTGAATGTTATTACACATGTGCTGGTCTATTGTATCTACCATAGTTATGTTTATTATTTGTTTTGGAATTCTCATATTTGTAAACTGTTATATATTGCAATTGTTTAATTTTTGTATCTTTATTTTATTGTTACTTTGTTTATGTTTCATAAATTGTATAAGTATCTGGAGATTTTATCCTAGGGTCTCCACTGAAAATGGGCCTTGGCCCAGTTGGACCAACCTGGTTAACAACTGTCAAATAAATAAATAAATAAATAAATAGATAATTTCTTCATACATCAGAAAAGGTATCCATCTTGCTGTCCCATGCAGTTGTTCCCATATCCTTAATATTTTTGCAATACCCTATGAGACTCGACATCAGGCAGATATTGCCCTCCCTGCCCCTTTCTCCACCTATGTATATCTACATTTAGAAAATGCACTCCTCCAACAGATCCTGTTCCCTTCTTTTGTAAACTCTCATGCCCTTTGGTATCAGATTCCACTCTGGAGCATCTCACCATGTTCTTCCATATCTCCAAATTCAGTGTCTCCCTGAAAATAGTAGTCTGTGCCAGGATAGCATAGAAATTCTATAGAGAGGAACTTACCTGTGATATGTCACTGTGACTCTTCTAGAGCCTGTTGTTGTCCAAATGTACATGTTTCTAGATAGTTGGAACAAAGAGGAATCAGGTAAGTAACTTCTTCTTCTTCTTTCAGCTTTTTCCTGGTTAGGAGTCACCACAGTGGATCACCTGTCCACTCATGATTGGCAGTGGAATTTTATGGTGTCAAGTTGCCAGCCCGGTGCCCAGCCTTCCACAGAAGGCCCACATGCATGCACACACACACCTAGGGCCAATTAGAGTGTCCAATCCATCTACAGCATGTCTTTGGCATGTGGGAGGAAACTGGAGCACCTGGAGGAAACCCACATGACCACAGGGAGGACATGCAGACTCCGCACACTGCAGCCGAGGATCAAACCAGAGAACCTCTTGCTGTGAGGCAACAACGCTAACTGCTGCACCACTGCGGCTGCCCTTGGAATCAGGTAAGTAACTATGACAATCAATTCAGGGCAATAAGGAGTTACTCACCTAACAACAGATGATGCAATGAATTAAACAAACAAACAAAAAGAGAGGGGGGAGAGAGAGATTGAGAAGAAAATACTTCTAAATATCATGCCAAATAAATGATCTGCCATGTAATTCCACTCTTCCCTGACGCAAGTGAAGGAATCTCACCTGATGTTTGCATAGTCTAAGTGATAGAGCTTATCAAGAGTTTTGCAAAAAAATTCCAAATTAATTAGAAGTTCAAACCTCAGTGTTAAAATAGGATGCTAATTGAAGTTCAGTTATGAAAGAAGTGTCATGTTAAACTAATTAGTTTTTGGAAACAGCTCTGCTGCTTTTGTCCCAAAAGGGAGACCCACTCTTTGGCAAGCATGGCACTCCAAAAATAATCCAAATCTCAATGTTCAACAAACACATTGCCTTACTGGCATTTAGGTAGTAGTGCCCTGCTACCCTTCGTCTGGCAGTCTACTAAAGCTCAGTGCCCCTCCCACTGCCTGCTTGTGGATGCAATGGATCAATCGCTTGGCAGTACTGAGACTGCCTTTCAAATTCACAGATATGTCCCTTTCAGTTTTCTGGTGCCATAGTAAGAGAAGGGTCTCTTGGAAAACTGCTCTTTACTCTGGATGTCTTCGGCTACTGAGGTCAGATAAGAAACCCTTTTAGGTTTTATTTCTTCCCTCAGCTTTTTTTTGCCAGTGCTTGAATAGTGTAGTCTGCTGCTTTGCTTGTTTTTACTAATTGTGACAGTGTATGTGCTTTGGGTTTTATTTTACCTGCAGTATAAGATTTATACTGGTTATTTTACGCTAATTATTAGTTTCTATGGGGTTTAAACCATTTATTGTGTTTTATGCCCATTGGTGAATTTGTAACTGAGTTTCTGTACTAAGGCAATTTTAGTACAGTCCTTCTCATTGCCTTCTGTTTGCTACAAGTTAATATCTGTCATTTCCATTAATTAAAATTTTGAAAGTTTTGACAGGTAAATTTGCTGTTTTGCAGTTTTTTCCTTTGGGAATATTATTATTTGAGTTGATTGAGCAGGTTTACAGCATTTTAAATGATTTTATTTTCATTTAAATTGCTGTTTTAGTGCCATTTTGTATGTCAAACACTTCTGACAGGAATTTTTCATAAATGTATGCTTTATTCCTTGTCTAAGGATATTTTATACTGTTTTTAATCATTTAGAACTGAAACTAACCTTTATTTATTAAGATTGGGAGACTCTTGTGACATGAATTTTGTGTTTTGAACTGTGTTACTGAAACTACTGTCATTGTACTCAATGCAGTGTTCAGAGTAGCATCCCTGAAGAAATAGAATTCAGAATGCTATTTAGAGGGAAAATAATGGGATTTATCCATTTTTTACTGGACTGACAGTGAAGGCAGTGGTTGGCATTGATCTGGCTAGTTTATTTTGTCCCCCTGGCTTCATGAACTTAGATACAGTGCCCCCACCATCAACATCTACCCTTTGGGCACCTAGAAAACATTGAAATAAATCAATAAGTATGCCTCAGCCTGAAGCTTGTGACTCATCAGTAGCCTTGGGCAGGCTATCGGACCACTCACCTTTTTGCCTCCAGGTAACTGTAACTGTAAATGACATTAGGGTCAGACATGTCCTATGAAGTTGTATGATTGTCTGATTCAGGTATGTGAGAACCAAACTCTTTAGGTGCCAGGAAAGTTAGGGGTGCAGCTTCTTTTGCCAGTGTTGATATGTCTCCCCCTGGGGATTCTCCAACTAGTGTAGTGCATGCAAAAAAGAGACAGAAGACTCAGGATAACAGTCTCTGACTGTGTTTTCACCTGAGACAGTGTCTTTGGCTAGATCCATTGTTCAGGCATTTGATTATGAGGTGCAAACCTGGGTTATAAGTAACACTGGTACTTCCACCCCATTCAACCACCCAAAGAGCCTGATTTTGAGGGGGATCTGGAATCTGAGGTTTTGGAAGTGTGTGAGTCTGATCAGTCAGTTTCCTCTGAGAATGAACAGGTTCCGAAACTCAAACAGATGTTTTCTTTTTCCCAAATGCTTTCTAGATTTAGGGATGCATTCAATTGGGAGCAAACAATGGCTATACCCAAGGTCAGTAGGGTATATAATTGTCAAAGGAAAAAACTTCAAAGACCAATTCCCATTAGGTTCAAGCAAGGCACCCTTTATTACTTGCAGCAAGGAGACAAAGCATGTAGGCACAAGGTTTGTCTAGCTCTTTGGTGATCAGTATGTTATTCTTATACAGTTCTCTTCATGTCACACAGAAAATGTTACTATTCTATTGCTGACATAGTTAGACACAGCTTTCTGTATTGTTCTACAGAAAATGTTACTAGACTTATTGCTGACTAGGTTAGATTATTTGCTAGCTTGCAAAACATTTTGAGAAAAACAACTTGGCCTTGGGCTTATTTTAGCCCACCTTAACTTTTCAATTCTTCAATTGTGCAGTTCTAATACATGTGTTACTTTTTGCCTAGATTCAAGGTATATTTCTAGCTTTGGTACAAAACTTTCAAGCATCTATTGTTTTCTTTATCAAAGCTTCTAGCAGCTGCATACTTTCTCATGGCATAAGCAGAAATGAATATCTCTTTGTTAGGTTTCATGACATTAGCAGAAATGAAATGTCTCTTGTTATTTTCATGACATTAGCAGAAATGAAATGCCTCTTGTTAAGTTTCTAATAGCTGTGCAGATTCATGCAGTGTGAACAGAATAAATGTATTAACCCTTTTAAACCTCGAATGCACTAAGCATGCATATTACTATCAGATATTTTTCTAACATTTCCCCCCTTTTAATACTTTTATTTTACTTTCAAGATAAGCATAAACAGTTTTTTTTCTTCCCCTAACCTCTTCCTACTCAGGATTTGCAGTTAAGAGAGTCATTCAGTTTAAACTTATGAAAGCATTTTCAGTTTTTCAGCAATTCTTCAAGTTCAGCACCTTGGTATAAGGTTTCTGAAACTGAAATGTCTATAAAGTCTTTAATCAGTCTTTTTATGCAGGGGATGCAGCAGTACACACATACCCCCAGTAGGATTATTCCTACATAGATGGCAATCAGAATGTTCATCAGGCTACTGCCCCATCCCCAAACAATTTCTGGAAAAAGTCCATCAATGGATTTGGTCCTGGTTTGGTCATGGCTGACACCTGCTGAATTACCTCAAGATGGTTGTCTATCTCGTGTTTGTGGTCAGGAATTTATGAACAGCACTCCTCCTGGATTAAAGCGCACGTACCTCCTCTCACCACTAGGGTGAAGTCAAGAGCCATGCGATTTTGAAGCACCACTGTTCTCATGGCAGTCAGTTAATCAGTCACCAGTTCTAGGGCTGAAAAGGTTGCATTGCTCATTATTTCGAGAAGCTTAGACAATTTTCTCAGTTCCCAGATTGATTTTGTTGCTCCATATGCTGGCAGTACACCTGCCCACGATATAACAGTATCACTCAAGTCCATATGTGACAGTCCATTTTTCCCTAAGCCCACAGCATGATGGTTTTTCCAGCGCGCATTGACTTGCCCCACTGGATTGACAGGCTTCTTGATTTCTCGAACATTCTGAATTTTCCCTTGAGGTAAAACTGCTGTGTGTTGTATGGCTGGAACCAGGTACCCCAAAAAACAACTGCTGGACTAATTCTCAGGTAACCATTTATATGCTTTCCTACCACATACAAAGTAACAATCTTCTACTTTGGTAATAACTTATGCCCTGGCTCTGCATGAAACATTTTTTTGTCTATTATAGACAGTTGTCTATAGAGGTCAGCATTATGTTTTACTTCACCAATTGTCCTATGCATCAGTTCAACAAATGAATCATAGCTTGTGTTGCAATAGGATCCAATGTTATCAGGTTTAGTGTAGCATCTATAGGGAACAGTCACATTGTAATTGCTCCAACCCACCTGAACTGTATCATTCTTGTAAAAACACACAGTTCCCTTCTGTTGAACAGACAAGTGCAATGCTACTTTATCTTGTGATGTGACATCTGCTGTATCATAAATTAAGTTTTCTCAGGTCTTGTTGGCTCCTAAGGGAACTGAAGTTAACAGTAACCCCCCCATATGCTGTTGGCAAAGCTGTGCAAATCCAGCAATTTGAAACATTGAAGGTCTCAGCATACACATATTTGATTGCCTGGTAAGTGTTAAAGTTCAGGTGCCACTCTGCGTGCCACTCTGCACACTTGTTTAGTTCAATTTGTGTGGCTGGGAAAAGGAATGGCCACAACAAAAAGATTATTGTCACTAGTACAGTCAACAGGATGATTATGCAATACTTTTGAGGAAACAGTTGCTCTGCATTTCTGTTTTCTCTGACTCTTCCAAGTAGGTGTATTTGGATCTTACTGGATTCCGTCATCTTTATTTCGGACATGTGCTCTTACTCTCTGCCCTAATAGGACCTTCATCATTGATGGTTTCTTCACTGGGGTTGAGACGGATCAGTCCTATTGATCTGACCCCCCCTTTGTAGCCAGACTTTGTGCTGAGGGCCCCGATGGAGAGGTATGATTTTTGTCCAACTCAAAGTTCTTAACCAGCTTGCAGTGCATCAGGTGTATCCACGAAGCTCGTTCTGCTATCTTGACTGCAGTGGGTTTTGAAAGAAGCACCTGGTAGGGACCTTCCCACCTTGGCGATGACCAATTCTTCCTCTTGATGTTTTTGATCCACACCCAATCTCCAGGTGTCACTGCCACTTCTGATGTCTTGGTTTGTTTTCTATCTGAAACAGAATTTGACTGCAACAGATGTTTAGAACTCAACACCTTTTTCATATATTCAGCTAGTGTGAAATCAGCTTCCTGGTCTGATGACATGAGAAGTTTCCACTGGGGTGTATAATAAGCCCTTCCAAATAATTTTTCAAAAGGAGTCAATCCTTTTGCTGTAGGGACAGTTCTCATGCTCAACAGTGCCAGGGGCAAACAGTATAACCATTTTTTTCCTGTTTCAGCTATTAATTTTCTCAATTTGTTTTTTAGTATACCATTATGCCTTTCAACTAGCCCTGCAGATTGTGGATGGTATGCACAATGATTTTTTAAAGAAATACCAAAATGCTTACTCAACTGCTGTATGGTTTGATTTACAAAGTGTGTACCATTGTCACTGTAGATCCTTTCCGGAATACCAAACCTAAGAATGATTTCCTTGACAAGTACTTTTGCCACCGTAGCTGCATCTGGATTTTTGGTTGGAAAGGCTTCCACCCATCTGAAAAACATATCTACAATGACAAGACAATACTTCTTATTTTCACATTTGTTCAATTCTATGAAATCCATACAGATAGTGTGAAACGGATATGGTGGTGTAGGGAAACTCCCTTGCTTGGGCTTTATCGCCCCCTGTGCATGATGTTTGTTACAAATCTGACACATCAAACAAAATTTTTTAGAGTAGTTTGTAAATCCATACGTTGTGAATACCTGGTTCACCAGCTGTACCATCCCCCCTGTTGAGACATGGCACTGCCCATGGCTCAACAAAGCTGCATATCGAAACAAATTAGAGGGTAGTATCGGTTTTCCTTCTCTAGAGATGTACAGCCCCTTTTCAAGGATTGCTCCTCGTTTTATCCATCGTTGTTTTTCAGCTTGCGTAGTGAGTGTCTGCATTGTTTTTAACATAACTAAATCTAAAATCTCAGAGAGTTGTAATTCCTCATTTAAAAGAAATACTTCTGTGGCTACTTGTTTTGTAGCTGTACCAGCTCTCGCATTACCTTTTGAAATCCTACCTTGTTGCTTGGTGTGAGCTGTGCATTTACAAATGGCTACTTTCTGAGGTAACTGAATAGATTCTAAAAGATCTAAAATAAACTGTGCATGATTTATAATTTTGCCAGTAGATGTTATCATTCCCCGGTTTTTCCACTGTTGTGCAAAAACATGTAGAGTAGAAAAAGCGTACTGGCTATCAGTAAAAATGTTTACACATTTACCCTTTGCTAAGGTACATGCCCGTGTCAGGGCAATCAATTCTGCTGCCTGTGCAGATAAGTTGTGTGGTAAAGATTTTGCTTCTATAATCCCAGTATCAGAAACTACTGCATATCCTACTAGGTTCTGTCCTGCAGGACCCCTTCTGCACGAGCCATCCACGTAGTATGTCACCTCGGCATCATCCAAGGGGACATCCGTGAGATCTTTTCTAGGTAGTGTCTTTTGCTCAATTACCTGCAGGCAGTGGTGTGGTGTGCCATCTGCAGGGGTCGGGAGCAGAGTAGAAGGGTTTAAAGTTGTGCAGCACTCAATTGTCATATGAGGTTGGCTCAACAATATAGTCATACAGGAAAGATGCCTAGCAGGGGAAAGATATGCCACCTTTTCTTGAAGTAAAATAATTGTGACTGCATGAGGTACTCTCAAAGTGAGAGGGTGGAACAAAACTACTGAGGTTGAAGCCTGTACTGCCATTGCAGCTGCAACTACTGCTTGTACACAGTGAGGTAAGGATCATGCCACTGGGTCTAGTTGTGATGAATAGTAAGCAATGGGGCATTGCTTATCCCCATGCTGTTGTGTTAATACTGACGTCATGTAACCCTGCTTACAATCTACAGTTTGGAAGAAACGTTTATGGTAGTTTGGCAATCCCAGAACTAATGAGGATGCTATTAACTGCTTTCGTTTGCAGAAAGCAGATTCTGCCTCTGGTGTTCATTGTAACAAATCCTGCGCTGCCATAGGCTTCTTATATATAAGGTCAGTCAGAGGTGCAGATTCCAAGGCATAGTTTGGAATCCAGCTTAAGCAAAAATTAGTTGTACCCAGGAAGGACATCATTTCCTTCTTGGTAGTGGGTTTTGGTGCATGCAAAATTGCTATTTTTTTGTCCTCATCTAATGTTCTACCTTCCTTGGATATTACATATCCTAGGTATTTGACTTGTTTTTTCCAAAGCTGCAGTTTACTTTTATTTACCTTATGTCCTTCAGCGGCTAAAAATCGTAGGAGTGCTATGGTATCTTCTCTACAATCCTGCTGGGTAGGGGCTGCCAGCAAGATGTCATCAACATAAAGTAAAATCTGACTGCCTCTTGGTGGGGTGAATCCCGCCAAGTTGCTTGCCATTTCTTGTGAGAATATCATTGGACTTTCACAATATCCCTGTGGTAGTCACGTATATGTATACCCTTTTCCCTGAAATGGGAATGCAAACCAATACTGGCTATCAGGGTGTATCTGTATCGAAAAGAACGCATTGCTAATGTCAACCACAGAAAAATACTTCTGTTGAGGTTTCAAATCATTCAACAGGGTGTGTGGGTCTGGCACCGTGGGTGCCCTTGGTATTACCGCATCATTTATGGCTTGTAAATCTTGGACCATACACCATTCTCCATTGGCCTTTTTAACTGGAAATAAGAGTGTGTTACATGGTGAATCAGGAGATTCTACTAGTGTCCCTACTTCAAGTAAGGCTGCTATAATAGGCTTTATCCCTGCCTCTGCATCTTTTCTTAAGGGATACCGTCTTTTTTGTGGTCTGAATGCTGACTTTGGCATGATAGTAACTGGTCCCGCTGTATGAATGAGTCCTACATCTGATTTTCCTGTTGACCAGAGGGTCTCTGGTATATTTGGTAAGGCATTTTCTTCCTCCTTTAATAGGAGTGTCAATCAGCTGTCCTCGCTAGACTACAAGTGCACAGCTGGGTTGGTCTGAGTTATCCAATTCAACTTCTGTATTTGTATTCCCTGTTCTGACAGTTCTAGTTCTGTCTGTTTCTCCCATCTCGTGACTTTTTCTCCTAGGTCTGCCCATTCTATATTTTTGTTTTTGGTTAAGCTAACGTGATAATCGATTAGATTTATAAAGTGCAAAGAACTCCTGGGGCAATGAACAGCTGGCTACACTGTTCCCCTCTGTGTCCCAGTACAGGTTACACAATATCAATCTGTTTGCATGATTCTTAAATAATTCTTGCTCATATTCCTTATCAGGTCCTGGTGTGTTACAATAATACAGGGTACAGTGCAACAGGTGTTGGTTATCAATGTCAAGGGAGGGGAAATTGCTGATGGCTACATTCATTAACTCTTTGGTCACAGTCCCTGGACCAGTCGTAACCAAGTCGTACCAATAAAACATTTCACCCTCCGATTGCACTGCAAAGGTATCAATTTGTCACTGTGCTTCCATACCCTGCATGGTTGGGACTATTGCTATACCAAATAGCTGCATGAGGTCTCTGCCCAAGAGGTTTACTGGGCATTTTGCAGAAACAACAATTTTGCTTTTTTGTGTCAATCCTGAAACTGGATCATTTATTGCAATGTTACGGGAGAGAGGCTCCCGATACAGCTGTCCATTAGCTGCTTTGACCAGTATGTACTCAGGTGACTCTGTGTTTTCTGGCAGTTTGGAGGGATGTATTAGGGTTCGTGATGCCCCTGAGTCACACAAGAATTTGACTTCCCTCCCTTCTACCAAGAGTGTAACTTCTGGTTTCGTGTCTGCTAAATAAAGCTCCAAGCTTAATAGAGCTAGGTCTAATATTTCATTTTCTTCATTGCCACTAACTTCCTGCACTTCCTCTACTCCCTTTATCACATTCTCATTTGTCCTTTCTTCACTAGCCCCTTCTAGTGATTCCTGACTACCATATAGTCAGTCCTCACCCTCCTTGTCTTCCGTCATTGCCTTCTTGTTTTTCTTGCAATCCCTTGCCAAATGTCCCTTTTTACCGCATTTAAAACACTCTCCCCTTTTCTTCCGCCCTTCAAAGTCCTCTGATCGTTGATCAGATTGTTTGTTTCCCTGTGCGTTTTTCTTGCCCTTTTTCCCGGACTGTACTATATAAACTTCTGCTCCATCTTCCACAGAAAATACTTGAGCTTTCTTTTTCTTTTTGCTATTAAACTGCCTTTCCGCATGCCTAGCATATACAAGTAATGATTGTAACCTGCTTGTACAATGGTCTACCATGTGTTTTGTAATAAAACTGCTTATAGGTGCACTACTGCCCTTTAAAAATGCATTCTTTAACTGCTGTTCATATGGGGAATCTTGTGTTTGATCTTCAGGAACCTCATTCCACAGTGGTTATTAAAACACTCTAACAATCTGGCATAATACCGGTCAATTGTTTCACCTTCTTGTTGGATGCATTGATTAATGCAAGTCCAATCTGCCCTAGGTTTCTATTTTTCAGAGATGTAGTCTGTAAGACCTTTTACTCTGGTGTCTAATTCTGCGCTGCTATGTGGGAGGGGTCTTTCTGCAGCATCACGGGGATTCCAGTTCCGACTAATCATGTACCAATCTGGCCCTACAATTTGTCTAACTACCTTTTCTAGCTCTTCTCCGTTTAAGTTATAACTCAGCCTCATTCCTTGTAAATCTTCTGAGAATTTTCTAAAATTAACCTTTGGATGGGGAATTCCCTCAGTGGCTTTCCGGATATCTTCCGGAGTCCAAGGTCTATACACTAAGATAGTTGGGTCCTGATTGTCTTGACCTGCCTGAGGATTGGGTACTTCTAGAAGTGGGCATATTTCTTCTTCTTCACTTATAGATCATGAATTCTTAACCATTTGCCATAACTCGATGCCTTCTTCTGAATTACCTGCTTTTGTTCGGGACCTGGTCCTGATGGGATGTCTAATTTTAGTCAGTTTTAGTTTCATAATATCTCTATCCTCAGTGACTACAGGATATCGTGGGGGTGGACTAACCTGTTCACTTGCTTCATATTCTGGTAAGGGAGGCGGAGGTGCTGATGCTATTACTAAGTTATTGTCCTCCTTATCTAAAAACATTGCTTTTGAATTTTTGTTCTTTTGTTCCCTACAGTTTACTTCCTCAAGCCACCTGTGTGCCTGAGGAATTCCTAATCGATGTTGCTTTTTTATCCGACCTTTGGAATTGGTTTTGAGCTGTTTGATAAGTTTGATAAGCAAGGATTTTTCTAATTTTCCGTCAAATTTTTATTTATTAACCCATTTTGAATAATATCTAATATTGTCGGTGCGCTGCGACTGCATATATTTTGCGTCCTCCATTAACGGCGGATTTTGGGGTCTTTTTGTGCAATTATTACCCATTTTGTTCTACCATTTGATCATTACGTAACTTTTCTCAATTTTTAACGTGGTACCACGGATTTTGTTATAATCTCTTCAGAATGACTGCCTACTTATTCTGTTTCTCCTGATCTATGACAAGACAGTAATCTTTCTTGTCCCTGACTTATAAGAAAAATACAGTCTAACAAAAACAATACACATCTAGTCCCGGATCTAAAACAGAAAACAGAAAAAAACTAGATTCACCTTACCTGAGCCCACGTGACTGATCACCGATTCGCGGAGACCCGTCCTTCAGTCACAGATCAGAAAGTGGCTGGCCTCTTTTGAACGACAATTCAGTTGGAGGACTTTCCATATAAGAAGAACCGATTTGGTTTCTTCCCCATACGGTTTCAACCACCTGGCCATCTGATCCGAGGTGAAGAGAGGGTTCTGGTCCAAAGGACCAATCTGTCAAAGGAAAAAACTTCAAAGACCAATTCACGTTAGGTTCAAGCAAGGCACCCTTTATTACTTGCAGCAAGGAGACAATGCATGTAGGCACAAGGTTTGTCTAGATCTTTGGTGATCAGTATGTTATTCTTATACAGTTCTCTTCATGTCACACAGAAAATGTTACTATTCTATTGCTGACATAGTTAGACACAGCTTTCTGTATTGTTCTACAGAAAATGTTACTAGACTTATTGCTGACTAGGTTAGATTATTTGCTAGCTTGCAAAACATTTTGAGAAAAACAACTTGGCCTTGGGCTTATTTTAGCCCACCTTAACTTTTCAATTCTTCAATTGTGCAGTTCTAATACATGTGTTACTTTTTGCCTAGATTCAAGGTATATTTCTAGCTTTGGTACAAATAATGCTGACTATGGTTTAAACTTTCAAGCATCTATTGTTTTCTTTATCAAAGCTTCTAGCAGCTGCATACTTTCTCATGGCATAAGCAGAAATGAATATCTCTTTGTTAGGTTTCATGACATTAGCAGAAATGAAATGTCTCTTGTTAAGTTTCTAATAGCTGTGCAGATTCATGCAGTGTGAACAGAATAAATGTATTAACCCTTTTAAACCTCGAATGCACTAAGCATGCATATTACTATTATATATTTTCCTAACAATAATATTTTGGAAAATAAGGCCCTGCATGTGGTGACCTTCCCTCCAATGATTTCAACATTGGAGGAAGTTCTTAAGAAAGCTTCCAGTTCTCTGCTGAATAAGTGTCTGCCTAAAAAAGTGTTTCAGAAATTCAGGGTGGGTTCAGTCATGCCTAGCCTCCAAGCCTCCTTGTTTGAAGACCCTGCTCTTGTGGTACCAGTGACCTCTTCCAATAAAAAGACTATGTCCTCATCAAACCCAATCCCTTCAGGTAAGCTAGGGAAGTGGCTAGAATCTCAGGGAAAGAAGCTGGTGCAGTCCAGCTTTGTAGCATTTAAAGTGTTTAACTACTAGTTTTTTATTTAAAAGTTTTTTGATGTTTATGTATAATATAGATGAGTTCACTGCATTGTTACACGCTGAAGAAAAAATCTGTGTCAAAGATATTGTTGCCAATGTGTCTCAAGTGTCCAAACAGACTTTAAAGAGTGCTTTAGAGGGACCAATGCTGATTCTAGAAATGCAGAGACATTGGTGGTGATAAAGAGGTATGCTTGCTTGCACAGCCAAAACTCTTCTGATGAGTTAAAAACATGACATTTTGAATGCTTTACTTGATTCTGATTGTGTGTCTGATACAGCAGCTAATCAGATCCTTAAGCACTGAGAAGACAGAAGTAAACTGATGCAAGGGGTGCCAAACATATTCCATATTCCAAAATTTCTCTCCGATAAGCAGGATAGTTTTCAGTGGCCCAACAAACAGAAGTCCCAACCAATCAAAAAACAAGGCACCAAAAGGAAGTGGCAGGATGAGAATTCTGCCAAACCCAATGAGAGGGGTTCCTCTTCCAGACATCACTGAGCCATGTTTGGAGGACAGATACATTCTTGCTCCCTTGGGCGGGAATGTTCCTGTAAGCATTTCCACCATTTCCACTGATTCATAAAGTATTTATGAAGGTTCAGAAAAAAAATACCCCTATTGGCCCAGGCTGCCTTGATTCTCCCTTCTAGCGGTATTGGCCAGGGGCAATTAATACAGACATCCTCACACTCTGGTTTCACTCACACAGTCTCAGGGTGACTGGTGCACCCCAGTTTGGAGCAATTACAACTGACAGCCTGTTCAGTCGTCTCCATTTCGGTACTTGTTTCATGAGGATGTGCAGCAGGTGTTAAAAGAGGCCAGAAAATCTGCTACTAGAAAATCTTATGTTTAGAAATGGATGAGGGTTTCTATGTGGTGCCTAAATGGGAACAGACAGTCTTTTGGGGATAACATCCCTCTGGTCTTAAAATATTTGTGTGCGTTATTTAGAATGGTTTATCATATGCATCCATTAAGGTACATTTAACCACCATTTCTGCTTGTCTGCCAGTGGATCCCCCTCTTTCTTCTAGTTTGATAATACAGTCCATGAAAGGAGTATTGCATATTAGACTCCCCTCAGAAGCAAATTTCTCCTTTTTGAGATCACAGCTATGTTCTAGAAAAACTAACCGTATTACATTTGGGTTCCTATTAGACTACCGAAAACTCAAAATAGCGATCGACCTAAAGGTCGGAAATGTCGGATCTTGATCTGCTTTTTGTGAGGATTGGAATATTTTCCCTTTCCTTACTGTAGTGCGATCTCGGAGTTGGTATATATATTTAGCGAGGAGTGTGGGAGGCACAGCCCCCCACAATAGCGTGTTTGAGGTCCTGCCTTTTTGATCTTTAGGTCGTTTGCATTTTTGGATTTTGTTTTCTAATATAGACCTTTACCTTTCAAACCAAGTGCTCAGACTGATCTAAAGTTTTTAACGTGGAAGACTGTTTGGCTTATTGCTCTAACATCTGCAAAGTGAGTCTCTGAGATGTAAGGTCTCATAGTGAGACAGCTTTTACTGATTTTTTACAGGGATAGGGTTGTGTTATGCATTAATCTCTTTTTCATGCTATAAGTGGTCAATTAATTCACTCTCTAAAACCTCCCTGTGTTGGTTCCAGACCCTAACAATAAGGGAGAGAGGATACTTCATGCCTTGGATGTGCAACAACAGCTCAGGTACTACCGTGACGGAATTAAACCATTCAGGAAGACTGAAAAGCTTTTTATTTCCTACATGGGGGCAAAAAAGAGTCCACCTGTCTCTAAAGAAACCACATCTTTCGGTTGTCATCTAGTGTTGTTTTCAGGCAAGGTAAATTGAACATTCCACAAGAGTCTTTGCCTCTTCAGTGGTGTATTTTAAAGGAGTGGCTGTAGAAGTATTCTGGAGTCATCAGCTTGGTCCACTCTCCAGAGCTTTACAAAGCACCACAAGCTGGATGACTTTTCTAAATCCAGAGCAGGCTTCTCTACAACCATTCTCCGGGGGGTCCTGGACCATTATCCTTCCCTGTGTCAGGGTTGGGTAAGCTTTGGGAATCTACCCAAATGCCAGTAAAGCAGTGCGTTTGTTGATCATAGTACAGTTGTGTAAGACCTACTTACCTGCAGCAGTACATTTTTGTAGAACACACTGCCTTACTGGCGGTACTCATCCACCATTCCCCTTTTTTGAATATACATAGTTTGCTGTTGGAGTTGCCATTGAATTATGCTCAGTGGCCTTTATTGTTGTGTGTGTGTGTGTGTGTGTGTATATATATATATATATATATATATATATATATATATATATATATATATATATATATATATAGATGTGTGTGTGTGTGTGTGTTTTGGTTTGGAACAGTAGGCATTTGCAAAGCCTGCATTTTCATCTTCTCTTCCTGCTTGACCCTAGAAAACTGAAAGGGTCTTGTCTGTGGGTCTAAAAGGCACTCCCTGTACTGATGTTAGTCCATCATACCTACAGACAAACAGGCAGTGGGAAGGGAACCTGTACTTTGGTAGACTGCCAGAGGAAGGGTAACAGGGCACTACTACTCATATTGCCAGTAAGACAGTGTGTTCTATGAACATCTGCTATTACAGATAAGTAGGACTTATGCAACTGCACTATTCTTAGGACTACAGATAGGCTCATACTAAGTTGTTCATACTCTTGGTATGTGAATTATGGTTTGAATCCCCAATTGTTAAGCCCATAAGAAACCAGAGCATGCAAAAAGGTAATGTAAATACTTGAATCATGCGAGTAAAATTATGTACTTGCATAGTTGGCTATGTAATTTATCTGTTCTGTAGCTGTCAATCCCGCTGCTACCACATTGTTCCATAATAAAAATTTAGAAAAGATACTGTGTTGTGATGGTGACAAATACAACTACAGATTTAAAGTAGTACACATTTGCATGCATCTATCTGTTGAAGAATGCTTGCAGCTAATCTGCTGGTAGAAATAAGTATTTATAGCTCATACTTCCGTTATCAAAACCACAGCATCATCACCCTCTGTGGGCCACAGCATTTAGGATTCTCGTACCACCGAGACTCACTTCCCCTTCCTCAGTGGGAGTGTGTGTGGGGGGTTATGTAACATAAAGTGTAGTACTAAAATGCATTGGACCGCTTTATGTGTCAAATATGGGTTTAATAGGTGAATAAACTGAGCAGGACTGCATAGCAGCTCTCATGAGTCAAAGTTAACACTATGCTCTTCTAATGTGAGGCACATGGCACGAGTTACGGTTTTTACAAAGTTTGAAAATACACCTGCAGGTCTTTCATTTTCAAAAGTGTTAACAAGTTAAAAAAATGAATCTTCCGTACCAGTTCTGTTTACTGACTTTTGCATTATGTAAAGGTTCAGGGGTTATTCTTTATCAATAACCTTTTTTAACTTAGTTTTATGGTTGCACTTCAACCATTATTGAATTCAGTGCTGCTGGTGCTTCTATGGTTTCTGCTCCATCATTGCCTTTTTCACATCCCTTGCAAACCTGCTGAGTGAGATTTACTTCACAATAGTTACTTCTACCAGGAACCAAAAGTGTACGCCTGAAGTTTCGCAAGTAAATGAACTGTTTCCCTTTCATGTTCCTGAATATAACATTTTCTTCATATTCAGTGACAAAGCAATTATTACTACAGAAAATACCAGCCCCAGGATAGGGCAAAAGGGCAAATATCAAATTTTTCAGCACACACACCTGGGAGAATTGTGCTACTTATCAGGTTTGAATCTGTCTTCATTAAACTATAGGAACACTCACACAGGTTTAATGCTTGTGTATAGGGCTTTCATAAATGCCTTGTCTAAGAAGTGTTGGCAGTAACACAAAAATATTTTGCATGTGTGAAATATATCATTAATAGTTTTTAAAAAGTTAAGTGTGTGTCTTGGTTTAAATTGTGATCAGTAAAGATATTTTATCCAAGTTATAGAGATGTGAGTTTTTAGAAAAATCAAACTGGAGGTAAGTAATAATTACAAATAAGGTTAATGTGATTTTCCAAGCCTTAAAATGATTTTACAGTAGCTGCACTTTGCAAATTTAACTTAAATACCCTTCCCATGGACTTTTGTAGCCAGAAAAGACAAATGTAAAACAATGTGAGGGCATTTCTCTACATTTCTCCTGTAGCAAAGAGTTTGCTTGCCACTCACAACTTAAGTTTAAAAAGTTAATTGACGTTTTCTCTGGTAATAAAATTACATTCATGTTATTTACTATTACTAAATTAATTTTCTTTTTGTTTAATTCCTTAGTTAATGCTGGAACTTCTGACCTTTGTGACAGCATCGTATTTTGCATCTCATTCATTTGGTTCTACTGCAGCCATATTAGCTACATTGTAACCTCAACATGACCTTACCAACTTTGACATCACTACCTAGGAACATTTGCTCCACAGTTGTCAGGTTTCTTATTTATGATTTCACAGTAAATGTGGTCACAGTGCCAATGATTTTGTGGAAATGGTACTAGAGGAATACTGTCGGTTAGAAGTTTACCATTTATCCATTATAGGTTCATAGGTTCATAGAAGGTTACTAGGCTAACATCCCTAGAGCTCTTACAAGACTAGCATATTTATACTGAGTTTCCCAATTGTCAGTGGTTAGGTGAGTGAAGTTCACAGAGGTAAGGGTCTATGGTAGTTAATACGGACTTCCTCTGTCCAGAAGGGACATGGGCACCACCCCAAGAGTGAATCTGCAATCACCCATCCATTGATCTAGGTTGCGTTTGAAGATGGTCAGGGATGGACTGTTTCACATGAATTGGAAGCTTGTTCCAGAGAAGTGGCAGTTTCTAAGAGATGTATCTATTTCTCCAGCATGACCTGTTCATGTCAGAGGCTAGGTTAAGATCCCTGAAACAAATGACTCTCCCACGGTTTGATTTATGAATATGTGTAGCATTTCCATCAGGACTGGGTCAGAGACTGCCCTGTAAGCCAGGCACAGGTCACCCCTTAGCAATGTGTAGGAGACAGAATATAGTGACAGGACTTTCACTCTTTCCATGTAAGACTTGTTTTGTGTACCTTGTAATTTCTTGGTGAGAAACCTCTGTGGTCTCTCCAATAGTGTTGCAGGTATCTGGTGAGGTACATGCAAAAGGGAGCACTGTACTCAATTGTTGGTCTGATGAGGGCTGAGTATAATGGAATTATAACATCCTTAGATCTAGATTAGATGCCTTTATTTACAAGATGTGCCACATAGAAGGATTTCCTTACTACTGTGGATATGTGGTGGTCAAAGTTCAGATTGCTATCAACCTGAATACCCAGATCATGTACCACTGGGTCTACACTTAGGTGGATGATGTCTTTTATGTAATTAGCAGGATGTCAGCTTTCTCAAAGGGAATAATACTGCATTTTTTTGCATTTAGCTTTAATCCGTGGCTTTGGCACCATTCATTTGTCTGCATTAATCCTGTCTGCAGTATATTAAAATCATTGGGGAACATAATGATTGCTCCCAATTTACAATCATGAGTAATCTTAGTCAACCACAGACTATCAAGTTTGCCTGGACTTTTGAGAAATAAATTCTGAACAGTATGGGCCCAGCACAGAATCCTGGTGACAGGTCTTTTGCTAGAGGTGAAGTCACCCACTTTGACAGTATGTGTCCTGTTGGTGATACAGTTGGCTACCCATCTGGTAATGTAGGGGTTAATTCCCAATTGGGAGAGTTTCTCTATAATACCTGAATGTGGGATTGTGTCAAATGCCTTGGCTAGGTCAAGATAGGCAGTATGTGCTATCTTTCCCTTGTCCAAGACCTTGGTGACTTTCTTGAAGAAGTCAACCATGTTTAACAACCATGATCTACCTTTAATGAATCCAAACTGGGTTGGGTCCAGAATTTGGAGATTACCTATGTCCTTGTTAATAAGGTTCATAATGATTTTTTATGTGGCCTTGCAGATGAGGCTAGTCAAGCTTATGGGCCTATAATTTCCACGGTTGATTGATGGATCCCCTTTGTGCAGAGGAATTACTGTTGCTGTCTTCCATTCTGTCGGAACGTAGCTAGTTCACAGGCTGTGATTAAACAGGTATCCAAGTGGGGCTGCTAGGTCATATTTTAAGTTGTTTAAAAAGCAATCTGAGATGTTGAATAGTCGCATTGATGCCATAGTTTTGGGCTTGGAGAGCATCAACATGACCTGCTCTCTTGAGATAATAGGCTGAGGAATGGTGGCAGGTATACTTTGGGGGATGACTGTAGGGGATAGAGGGGTGAAATTTCTTTCTCTTGTTTTATAGCCTGTTTATACTAGGGGGTCCACCAGGGTGGCTTGTTTTTCAGCAAGATGTGGTTTTAGATCAGTCAGATAAAGCCAATTCATTGCTACTGCTTAAGTGGTTTTACAGGGCATTGGTGCACACCTCTGCATAGGAGTCCATGCTATCTGCTTTTGAGGGGGCTTTGAAACTTCTCATATCATTACTTAGTAAGAGGTAATTTGTCTTTGAAAACGTCTTAAGCATTTTGAGCTTGATGGGGTATCTAGTGTTATAACTACATCAAACGAGACTGATTTATGGACCGATCTTAGCAGGGAGGACATCACACAGGGGGGTGCAATGTTTTCCCATGTTAGTGAGTACTGTGTCCAGGACATTTGACCCTCTTGTGGGTGCGCTGACAAGCTGTTCCAGAGCATTTGCATTGACAACATGCAAGAACCTCTGAGACAGCATGTTTGTGGTTGTGTATGTTTCCCAGTCGATGGCAAGATAATTAAAATCACCCATGACTAAGATGTTGGGCTGTATGGCAAGTGACTCCAGTAACTCAAGGAATACCATATGCTTTTCCTGTTTCATGGTGGGGGACCTATTGCTAGCAATGATGTGGTAAGGGACTTTGTCTGTAGTTAATTGGACATGGAGTAGCTCAACAGAGTCATATTGTTTGACCAGTCTCAAGGTATACTTATCTTTAAATGATGATGGATACACCCCCAACTTTGGTTCTTTCATGCTCAGTTTGTGGTCTGAACGTATGGAAGACATTTTAGCCCTGCATGGCTGAGGTGCTTTATGCTCCTTTAAACCATGTCTTGGTGACAGTACAGATGTCAGCATCTTCCAAAGTCGAGTACTTCCAAGGGAGTGCAGTTTCTTGTTTAGATTCCTAGCATTAAGCAACAGTACCTTGAGTTTATCTAGAGAGGATTTTGTTATGTTTGGAGAATGGTTATTTTGACACTACCTAAAAAGGCACAATAGGGATGCCAATGCCTTTGCCAATATCCAAAAGCCTAGAGGAGACAGGTGTGGACTATCTCTGGCAATGCAGCATGGCCTGTTGACCATATTTCCCAGGGCTGACAGATATTGGATCCTCTTAGACTGACACCAGAAGCTAAGCCAATTGTTAAAGTCAATAATGTTTTTGTTTTCTGGCATCATCCTTGGAGAAGGTAGAATGCTGCATAAGGCTAGGCTTATACCTGCCTGTGACACATAACCTGAGAGCTCAGTCATGCCTCTCTTCATATAGTCCAGTAAGGAATGTCTGAAATCATCCACCCCCACATGGACTATGATGGAGTCATACCAGCACTTGTGGTTCAGTGACTTAAGTGTTTGAGTGATGTGACAGATCCTTGCACCTGACAGGCAGCTAACCTTAACCCACTCCTTATCCAGCCTGGTGAGGGGAACATCAGTGAGTCTCACAATGGAGTCACCTATGACCAATGTATGAAGTTTTGTGGTGTTAAGCCTTATGGGATTATTTGTTGATACACTGGTATGTGTGTTATTATGTGTTGTGGTTATTTTTTGCATTGTTATGCATGTAAATGGTTTCTGTTAGGGAGGCCTCTGATCTTTTGTTAAGTTACTAGTGAGTACCTCTGCATATATGGGTTTATGTGTCATGTCCTTATTTAGTGCGGGAAGTGTGTGTGCTGAAATCTTGTTTGGCATTCAATTTGCCCTTATGTGAGAGTCTTGCCTCCAATTTCATAGCCTAACTACATCTCACATAAAGTATTTGTTTGTTTTAAGAGTAAGTGGTTGTCAGTATATATGAAACAATTGCTACATTGCCACAGGATGCCAATATCTATCAGGCTGGCTGGAGAGATAATGGGAAACTGCTGATCCATCATAACTGGCTCTTACTGTATATTTTATTACAGAAGGGAAAGGGTTCATTTGACAGGACTGTGCTGGTAGTGCCAAGACTACAAGAGGGATCTATACTTTGTGTAGGCTAAGGTTGATCAATAAAGCAAGGCTGTTCCATATGCAAATGAGTTGCTCCTAGAGCAGCAGAAAAGCTTGGAAAGGTTTCACTGACACCTGTTTATGGAAAACTGAGCTTCTAGGCTTTTGCGTCTATACGGGGCACTGCTAACCACTGCTGCACAAAGAGCAGCACTTCGCAAATGCAAGGTTTTGATACGAGCAAAGAGAAAAGTTTTAATCTAACTACCAAACAGGAAAGCACACAATAAGCCCTCCACCAGCAAGCCCCAACCTAGACAGGTTAGATCAGGATACTTCTGACACAATGATGCAGAAAATAAATTCTTAATGTAGAATAGCTTGTTTAGAGCCCAAGTGTAACAAGATCACACAAACTACCAACAACAGCCCTACAGCTAACAGATACAGTGTAATGCAGTGCATTTAACTACTTAATGCAGCAGTAGACAGTACAGTTTTTTTGCAAGTGCAAAAATAACAGCAAATATCTTACGAAAGTGCTAAAGTACAGTCTCAGTATATAAGAGAAGTGGAAAAAATACTTATCTTTATCTTTTCAGTGGCGCATTGCTCCAGATGAAAGCAGATTCTCAGCTATCAGTAACAAAGTAGCCAAACAAGGAACAACTCAGAGTATCTATGCAAAGCCCATGCAAATGCGAGGCTTAAATATGAGGAAAGAGAAACAAGTTTTAAGGTAACTACCAATCAGGAAAGCATACAATAAGTCTTCCACTAGTAATCCCCAACTCAGACAGGTTAGATCAGCACACTTCTGCTACAGGGGTGCAGGAAAAACATCGTTTTAATGTAGAACAGCTGGTTTGGAACCCAAGTGTAACAAGACCACACAAGATGCCTACAACAGCCCTACAGTTAACAGATACAGTGTAATACAGTGCAAATAACTACTTAAAGCAGCAGCAGACAGTGCAGTTTTTTGAAACTGCTGAAGTACAGTCACAGCATATAATAGAAGTGTAAAAAATACTTAGAGCCCTTTTGTGTGCTTCCCGGTTTAGATAGTCCAGGTGAACACGTACTGCCACTAGATGAATAATCTCAGTCCTCCTAATGTAAAGTCATAGTAAAGGACTGTCCATAGTGAAATGCTACTACAAACAAACTTAAATGATACAAAATGCTACCACAAATAAACTTAAAGATACAGCTACAGCAGTGTACTTTAAACAGCTTATAAAAGTGTGATTATTTAATAAAAGTACTTTGCTTTGTATATATGAGCCATGAACCACTCAGTTGGACAGAATTTATAAAGGCACTAATAACAAGACAAGCTAATTAGTAAGCCCTCCAGCCAATAAAACTACATGCAAAAATCTCAGGTGTTTCCCCAACCTAAACAGACCAGGCTACATCCCAGTGCACTAGATGAAACATCCACTGACCTCTTGATGTAAAAACAAGTGCTTGCTAGACTGTACAAATATACTACTTCATCCAACAGCTAACTAGATAATGAATTCAGAGCAAGTAAATCAGTGGAACAGACAATGAGAGGCAAATGCACTTTTTCAATATAAGTGCAAGGAAAGGCAATTATTTTATAAATTATATAACAAATAAACAAAAAGGAAAAAGACCTGATACATGAAAAGAAGAAGTGTTTACTTTCTGGTAGCTAAAAAACAGACAGCACATTAATTGTATAGGTATATTTGGAGGAGATGAGCAAACTGACAATGCTTTGCCAAACACTGCTGAAAACTTACCTGCAATATTATGTGTTTAGAATAAGGCTATATATATATATATATATATATATATATATATATATAAAATGTGAAGGCATAGTGAGCAGAATTGCTCACAGGCAGTGGAGTAAGACATACATGAAAAGAGCTGGGCAGTAGTTATTTGATAATGAATCTACATGCTACACCTTTGGAATATGTTAGATCTGTTCATTTTAGCCTTTCTCTGGTGCTTCAGCGAAAGACAAGGGAACTAAATTTAACAGTCTCGCATTAGTGTTGCCATTTTCCTTTTGTACTTACTTTGTAGAATATCACACATGCCTTGTGATAACATGTCACGTTTATAAGAGATTATGAAAAATTGAAGGAGTAGTCTTCTTTGTAAAGGCAGACCTTAGATGAAGTTATCACTATTGCCAATCCAATTCACTTCTTAGTCCTATGGTGAAAGAAAATCTTGGATAATGGCTAGCAACCAAAAGGCTGAATGTGCTGAAGGTATGTGCAATGCTGGGAGGTACTTCATGTGATTTTAAAGTTTGCTTTGTTATGGCTGTAGTGTGCTGTGGTACAGATACAGCCTAACTAAATATTACTCATGCTCCAAAGACTTAAAGGATGCTCACTTTGGCAGTACTATTTCATTTATCCAAGTTTTATGACTAACCATTCCTCAATATGACTACCTTAGTATTAGTTAACATAGCCCCATTGGGTCCAAAGCTACCTTTCTGACTGCTTCTAATATATCAGGTGCCTGGAGTCCTTTTTGGATACTATCACAGTGTCCTGAGTGGTGCCTCTGGGGGCAGTGGTAGTTGGCAGTCCCTCCTACCCAGCCACTGCAGCTTTGCGGCAGCAAATTGACAACAACACTTTCATTTCCAATGTTAGGCCTCTAAACTTGAGAAGTTGTTTCAGGAAACATACTTTTTCTAAATTATTTTATTAATCTTTTGTTGACTGCATTAATACTACAAGGCCTATGGCTGTTTTCAAGGGACAGATGTACAGACAGTAGGGAAAATTTCTCCCGAATACTCTGAAGAAATCCCTTACTGTTCCATTTTTTTTAAATTTCTCCACGTCTGTTCTTTAATTTTTTAATTTCTCCAAATCTTTTGGGTTTCTAATACCATGATGGGAATGGACCCCATTCCTAAGTCAAATTATGATTAAAGTTCAGGAAATTAGTATTGTTTCAATGTTTGATATCAGCCAGAAGTGCTCTTCACAACACCCGCAATGTGCCCAGTAATGACTCTTTCTGCAATTCATATGGAGTTACATGTATTGTTAACATATCTAAATACGATTGTAGATTCTTTTTTATAAGACCCATTGCTCCTACTACTATTGGAACTATCTGGGTATCCTTCTTACACATTGCTCTCATTTCTGTCTGCAAATCCTGATATTTTATGACTTTGTGTCTCTCTGTACACAAGACACTGTAGTAACTGGCTGTGGCAATTTCAATGATCAATGCTACTCTGTCTTCTTTTCTTGGACCACTATATCTGTTTTTAGCATCTATCTTTTGAACTGTTGGTAATGAGTGGTCCCATGTGATATAAACATCATTATTTTCTATGATGCTTTGTGGATCATGTTTCTGGTATTTTTCTGCCACTTCATAGGTTCATAGGTTCATAGGTTATAGGTTCATATGTTAGTACTGAGCTATCTGCCAGAAGGCATATATTAGCCCAGCCACATTGTGCGGTATTCACCGCCCCTTTAGTAGTTCCCTAGACCCTTGTACTAGCAGCTAGTACCCTTGGCCCCTATCTAGTAGTGTTGTTGGTATGATCCCCGGTGTGAACTTTCTGTTACCCATCCACTCATCAAGGTTCCTCTTGAAGAGTGATAGTGAGGGGCTCTGTCTTATGTAGATCGGGACCCTGTTCCATAGTAAGGGAAGTCTCTGCGAATGGAATCTATCCCTCAAGCATGTTCTGTTCATTGTTGTGTTGAGGTTTATATCCCTAGAGTGTGTAGCTCAAGTAGATTTGGTTTTGCTAAGATGGAGCATGTTCAACAATTCTGGGTTGGACATGGCTCTGTACGTTAGACAGAGATCGCCTCTGAGAAAGCGGTATGCAACAGAGAACAGTCTTAGCTTTTTCAATCATGGGGGAGAAATTTGCACTGAACCTGTCAGCCAAGATGTTGGCAATGTCAGAAGGGTCAGTGTATTTTGTTCCAGTTTGTACTAGCTCAGAACAGACCTGAGCATTGCCATTTAGGTTTCTGATGTAGCCATAGAAGGCCTTATGGTTATCCTTGGCATCCTTGGCAACTTTCTTTTCAAAATTAGCTTTAGTTGACTTGATGTGGGCCCTCAATTTCTTACTAATGTTGATCAGGGAATATTTTTTCTACTTCAGTTTTGGTCTTTTGTTGTAGAAGTCTCCTCCTTTTATTGTAAAGTTTGCTTATGGCCATATGTTTGCACAATCATCAGTGCAACAGTCTTGCTACATTATTATGTCTTTCAGTATACAGTCCTTCTGCCATTAGTATGTCACAACCAGCAATGAGGTGTGCAACTATTTCCAATTCTGTTTTACAAAACCTGCATTTGTCTGTTTCTCCCCATGTTCAATGGACTTTGTAAACCAATGTGGACTTAGCCCACTATCTTGTGCTGCCAATATTAACCTTTCATCTCTTGGTTTGAATTCACCTCTCCTTAACCATTCCTGAATTCAATCCTGATCAACATAAGGTTCTTCCAGACATTTTCTATACTTGCAACTATACTTATGCATTTTCCACATTTCATGGCTTCTCACCTGGTCCTTCACCTTTCTTTTGTTTTTTTGGCACATTCAATTGCTGCCTGAATTTTATCTACTTGTGGTTTGATTTCCATTCCTGCTTGACATCAATATGTTTCTGACAGCCTAAGTGTGGAAATCATCTTAGATTTATTCTCCTCATGTTTCAAAACTTTCACTATATTTAGGTCTTGTGAGTCCCATGATTGCAGATCTATACATGTAATCAATTTCAAGGAGGCCCATCCCTCCTTCAGAACGAGGAATATATAATCTTGGTATAAAGTGATTTTTAAAAATCATTTGATGAGACTGCAGCATCCTTCTTGTTTTCCTATCTAATCTATCCAATATTTTTTAGGGCCAGTCAATCGCTCCAAAGCTGTACATTAGGACAGGAAGACCAAATCGGTTTATAGCTTGAATTTTGTTCCTAGATGTCAATGCTGTTTTCAGGATTAATTTTAGTCTTCTAAAGTATTCCTTACTGAGTTTTATTTGCATTTGTTTATGCTTTATTGTTGACTCATCATCAATTCCCAAATATTTATACACTCCCTCTTGATCAAGTTATTTTATCACATCCTTGTCCTAAACTGATGTTTTCTTGGTGCTGCAGTTTTTCTGATTTAAAGGTTGCTTTTGCACATTTATCAAGACCAAATGACATTCTTATATAATCTGAAAAAGTTTTGACAACTTACAGCTGTGCTTTCAATCCCTCATCTAATGAGCTATACAGTTTTAAATCATCAACAAAGGGAAGATGAAAAGACTTTACACTTTGTTGTTTTCTAGGAGCCAAATTATAGCCATGGCCTAAGCTGTTAAGTAGACAGCTTAATGGGTTAAGGGCAAGGCAGAATAGCAGCTGTGACAGAGAGCCACCCTGGAATATCCCCCTTTGAATTTTTATCCCTGGAATAACAATTTCTCCTTGATCATGTCTTAATTGCAAAGTGGTCTGCCACTGTTTCATGCCCACTGTAATATAGTTGATTAGTGTAGGATGTATCTTATACATTTTTAAGCACTCTTTTATCCATAAATGTGAGATACTATCAAATGCTTTTTTGTAGTCAATCCATGCCATACTTAGATTCTTCCCCTTTTTACAGTTCTCCACTATGACATTATTTAAAATCAAATGATCCTTTCTTACATATGACTTTCTTTTATTGCCCCTTTGTTCTATTGCCATAATTGGGTTTTCTGCCAAATGGCTATAAACTCTGTCAGCATCAATTCCCATGTATAGGTTTTACATCATCGGAAGGCAAGTTATTAATCTATCATTTTTAGGGTAGCTTGCAGGTTCACTTAAGTAGGAACATTGCTTTTCCTGTTGTTAGCCAGGTTGGTGTCTGTTCAGGGTGCCCATATATATAATTCTTACGCATGGCTAAATCTTCTTGCAAAGATGTTAATACTTTTAACCAGAAGTTAGGTACTACATCTAGGTCTGGGGTCATGTATGTGGATTTTCTGGTGTCAGAGTAGGATAGGTGAAGAAAGTGTCAAGCTGCACTGAATGTAGTGAAATGTCAGCAACAGCTTTTGTAAGACTTTTGACAGGCAGAGTAGTATAGATTGTTTGAAAATGTTGCATATTGTAGCAGATTCTGTACTGACTATGCTGGATGCATTGGACAGCCTGGGGGTACCTACTTATAATAATTAGTGTACCAATTTGGTACCAATTTCCTCACTGTTGCAATGTAAAACTCCATTGATATGATTTGAAGAAATGAGTAAGGCTTGGTGGTTGTGCATCAATAGTGTGAGTGGAACAAGTAATGAAGGGAATCTATCACCTAGTCCTGATTGTCTGATTGCTGCTAAGTGGTCTGAGACTGAGACAATGTTCTCACAAGTAATATTGTAAAATCTATCCAGATACAATGTGAGTGAAGTAAATATCCTGGAACTTGGATACAGTAGGCCTTCAAACAACTTCTGGGAGGAATGTTGAGCCAGTAAATTCTTGAACAACTGCATATTTTGTAAAGAGGAAAATACAGTCTGCTAAGTGTGTCATTGCTATGGATTTATAGTCTGAGAGAAGAGCATGGAACCCTTATTACAGCCATCTTTTAAAAGACAGTCTGCTAAATGTGTCATTGCTATGGATGTATAGTCTGAGAGAAGAGTATAGAACCCTTATTACAGCCATCTTTTAAAAGACGGCTTGCTAAATGTGTCATTGCTATGGATGTATAGTCTGAGGGAAGAGCACAGAACCCTTATTACAGCCATCTTTTAAAGACAGTCTGCTAAATGTGTCACTGCTATGGATTTATAGTCTGAGGGAAGAGCATAGAACCCTTATTACAGCCATCTTTTAAAGACAGCCTGCTAAATGTGTCATTGCTATGGATGTATAGTCTGAGAGAAGAGCATAGAACCCTTTTTACAACCATCTTTTAAAAGACAGTCTGCTAAATGTGTCATTGCTATGGATGTATAGTCTGAGAGAAGAG
This sequence comes from Protopterus annectens, assembly GCF_019279795.1. Lineage (NCBI taxonomy): Eukaryota > Metazoa > Chordata > Ceratodontiformes > Protopteridae > Protopterus > Protopterus annectens. Next base: position 10,437,810 of record NC_056741.1, on the reverse strand, counting down.
CATAGAACCCTTATTACAGCCATCTTTTAAAAGACAATCTGCTAAATGTGCCATTGCTATGGATTTATAGTCTGAGGGAAGAGCATAGAACCCTTATTACAGCCATCTTTTAAAAGACAGTCTGCTAAATGTGTCATTGCTATGGATTTATAGTCTGAGGGAAGAGCATAGAACCCTTATTACAGCCATCTTTTTAAAGACAGTTTGCTAAATGTGCCATTGCTATCGATTTATAGTCTGAGGGAAGAGCATAGATCCCTTATTACAGCCATCTTTTAAAAGACAGTCTGCTAAATGTGCCATTGCTATGGATATATAGTCTGAGGGAAGAGCATAGAACCCTTATTACAGCCATCTTTTAAAAGACAGTCTGCTAAATGTGTCATTGCTATGGATGTATAGTCTGAGGGAAGAGAACAGAACCCTTATTACAGCCATCTTTTTAAAGACAGTCTGCTAAATATGTCATTGCTATGGATTTATAGTCTGATTGAAAGGCATAGAACCCTTTTACAGCCATCTTTTAAAAGATGGCTTGCTAAATGTGTCATTGCTATGGATTTATAGTCTGAGGGAAGAGCACAGAACCCTTATTACAGCCATCTTTTAAAAGACAGTCTGCAAAATGTGTCATTGCTATGGATTTATAGACTTGGGGAAGAGCATAGAACCCTTATTACAGCCATCTTTTTAAAGACATTCTGCTAAATGTGCCACTGCTATGGATTTATAGTCTGAGGGAAGAGCATAGATCCCTTATTACAGCCATCTTTTAAAAGACAGTCTGCTAAATGTGCCATTGCTATGGATTTATTGTATGAGGGAAGAGCATAGAACCATTATTACAGCCATCATTTAAAAGACAGTCTGCTAAATGTGCCATTGCTATGGATATATAGTCTAAGGGAAGAGCATAGAACCCTTATTACAGCCATATTTTAAAAGACAGTCTGCTAAATGTGTCATTGCTATGGATGTATAGTCTGAGGGAAGAGAACAGAACCCTTATTACAGCCATCTTTTTAAAGACAGTCTGCTAAATATGTCATTGCTATGGATTTATAGTCTGATTGAAGGGCATAGAACCCTTTTACAGCCATCTTTTAAAAGATGGCTTGCTAAATGTGTCATTGCTATGGATTTATAGTCTGAGGGAAGAGCACAGAACCCTTATTACAGCCATATTTTAAAAGACAGTCTGCAAAATGTGTCATTGCTATGGATTTATAGTCTTGGGGAAGAGCATAGAACCCTTATTACAGCCATCTTTTTAAAGACAGTTTGCTAAATGTGCCATTGCTATGGATTTATAGTCTGAGGGAAGAGCATAGAACCCTTATTACAGCCATCTTTTAAAAGACAGTCTGCTAAATGTGTCATTGCTATGGATTTTTAGTCTGAGAGAAGAGCATTGAACCCTTATTACAGCCATCTTTTAAAAGACAGTCTGCTAAATGTGTCATTGCTATGGATTTATAGACTTGGTGAAGAGCATAGAACCCTTATTACAGCCATCTTTTTAAAGACATTCTGCTAAATGTGCCACTGCTATGGATTTATAGTCTGAGGGAAGAGCATAGATCCATTATTACAGCCATCTTTTAAAAGACAGTCTGCTAAATGTGCCATTGCTATGGATTTATTGTCTGAGGGAAGAGCATAGAACCATTATTACAGCCAACTTTTAAAAGACAGTCTGCTAAATGTGTCATTGCTATGGATTTAGGGAAGAGTACAGAACCCTTATTACAGCCATCTTTTAAAAGACAGTCTGCTAAATGTGTCATTGCTATGGATTTATAGTCTGAGGGAAGAGCATAGAACCCTTATTACAGCCATCTTTTAAAAGACAGTCTGCTAAATGTGTCATTGCTATGGATTTATAGTCTGAGGGAAAAGCATAGAACCCTTATTACAGCAATCTTTTAAAAGACAGTCTGCTTAATGTGTCATTGCTATGGATTTATAGTCTGAGGGAAGAGCACAGAACCCTTCTTACAGCCATCTTTTAAAAGACAGTCTGCTAAATGTGTCATTGCTATGGATGTATAGTCTGAGGGAAGAGCATAGAGCCCTTATTACAGCCATCTTTTAAAAGACAGTCTGCTTAATGTGTCACTGCTATGGATTTATAGTCTGAGGGAAGAGCATAGAACCCTTATTACAGCCATATTTTAAAAGACAGTCTGCTAAATGTGTCATTGCTATGGATTTGTAGTCTGAGGGAAGGGCATAGAATCCTTATTACAGCCATCTTCTAAAAGACAGTCTGCTAAATGTGTCACTGCTATGGATTTATAGTCTGAGGGAAGAGCATAGAACCTTTATTACAGCCATCTTTTAAAAGACAGTCTGCTAAATGTGTCATTGCTATGGATTTATAGTCTAAGGGGAATGGCATAGAACCCTTATTACAGCCATCTTTTAAAAGACAGTCTGCTAAATGTGTCATTGCTATGGATTTATAGTCTGACGGAAGAGCATAGAACCCTTATTACTGCCATCTTTTAAAAGACAGTCTGCTAAATGTGTCACTGCTATGGATTTATAGTCTGAGGGAAGAGCATAGAACCCTTATTACAGCCATCTTTTAAAAGACAGTCTGCTAAATGTGCCATTGCTATGGATTTATAGTCTGAGGGAAGAGCATAGAACCTTTATTACAGCCATCTTTTAAAAGACAGTCTGCTAAATGTGTCATTGCTATGGATTTATAGTCTAAGGGGAATGGCATAGAACCCTTATTACAGCCATCTTTTAAAAGACAGTCTGCTAAATGTGTCATTGCTATGGATTTATAGTGTGAGGGAAGGGCATAGAACCCTTATTACAGCCAGCTTTTAAAAGACAGTCTGCTAAATGTGTCATTGCTATGGATTTATAGTCTGAGGGAAGAGCATAGAACCCTTATTACAGCCATCTTTTAAAAGACAGTCTGCTAAATGTGTCATTGCTATGGATTTATAGTCTGAGGGGAAGGGCATAGAACCCTTATTACAGCCATCTTTTAAAAGACAGTCTGCTAAATGTGTCATTGCTATGGATGTATAGTCTGAGGGAAGAGAACAGAACCCTTATTACAGCCATCTTTTTAAAGACAGTCTGCTAAATGTGTCATTGCTATGGATTTATAGACTTGGGGAAGAGCATAGAACCCTTATTACAGCCATCTTTTTAAAGACATTCTGCTAAATGTGCCACTGCTATGGATTTATAGTCTGAGGGAAGAGCATAGATCCATTATTACAGCCATCTTTTAAAAGACAGTCTGCTAAATGTGCCATTGCTATGGATTTATTGTCTGAGGGAAGAGCATAGAACCATTATTACAGCCATCTTTTAAAAGACAGTCTGCTAAATGTGTCATTGCTATGGATTTAGGGAAGAGTACAGAACCCTTATTACAGCCATCTTTTAAAAGACAGTCTGCTAAATGTGTCATTACTATGGATTTATAGTCTGAGGGAAGAGCATAGAACCCTTATTACAGCCATCTTTTAAAAGACAGTCTGCTAAATGTGTCATTGCTATGGATTTATAGTCTGAGGGAAAAGCATAGAACCCTTATTACAGCAATCTTTTAAAAGACAGTCTGCTTAATGTGTCATTGCTATGGATTTATAGTCTGAGGGAAGAGCACAGAACCCTTATTACAGCCATCTTTTAAAAGACAGTCTGCTAAATGTGTCATTGCTATGGATGTATAGTCTGAGGGAAGAGCATAGAGCCCTTATTACAGCCATCTTTTAAAAGACAGTCTGCTTAATGTGTCACTGCTATGGATTTATAGTCTGAGGGAAGAGCATAGAACCCTTATTACAGCCATCTTTTAAAAGACAGTCTGCTAAATGTGTCATTGCTATGGATTTGTAGTCTGAGGGAAGGGCATAGAATCCTTATTACAGCCATCTTCTAAAAGACAGTCTGCTAAATGTGTCACTGCTATGGATTTATAGTCTGAGGGAAGAGCATAGAACCTTTATTACAGCCATCTTTTAAAAGACAGTCTGCTAAATGTGTCATTGCTATGGATTTATAGTCTAAGGGGAATGGCATAGAACCCTTATTACAGCCATCTTTTAAAAGACAGTCTGCTAAATGTGTCATTGCTATGGATTTATAGTCTGACGGAAGAGCATAGAACCCTTATTACTGCCATCTTTTAAAAGACAGTCTGCTAAATGTGTCACTGCTATGGATTTATAGTCTGAGGGAAGAGCATAGAACCCTTATTACAGTCATCTTTTAAAAGACAGTCTGCTAAATGTGCCATTGCTATGGATTTATAGTCTGAGGGAAGAGCATAGAACCTTTATTACAGCCATCTTTTAAAAGACAGTCTGCTAAATGTGTCATTGCTATGGATTTATAGTCTAAGGGGAATGGCATAGAACCCTTATTACAGCCATCTTTTAAAAGACAGTCTGCTAAATGTGTCATTGCTATGGATTTATAGTGTGAGGGAAGGGCATAGAACCCTTATTACAGCCAGCTTTTAAAAGACAGTCTGCTAAATGTGTCATTGCTATGGATTTATAGTCTGAGGGAAGAGCATAGAACCCTTATTACAGCCATCTTTTAAAAGACAGTCTGCTAAATGTGTCATTGCTATGGATTTATAGTCTGAGGGGAAGGGCATAGAACCCTTATTACAGCCATCTTTTAAAAGACAGTCTGCTAAATGTGTCATTGCTTTGGATTTATAGTCTGAGGGAAGGGCATAGATTCCTAATTACAGCCAGCTTTTAAAAGACAGTCTGCTAAATGTGTCACTGCTATGGATTTATAGTCTGAGTGAAGGCCATAGAACCCTTATTGCAGCCATCTTTTAAAAGACAGTCTGCTAAATGTGTCATTGCTATGGATTTATAGTCTGAGGGAAGAGCATAGAACCCTTATTACAGCCATCTTTTAAAAGACAGTCTGCTAAATGTGCCATTGCTATGGATTTATAGTCTGAGGGAAGAGCACAGAGCCCTTATTACAGCCATCTTTTAAAAGACAGTCTGCTAAATGTGCCATTGATATGGATTTATAGTCTGAGGGAAGAGCACAGAACGTTTATTACAGCCATCTTTTAAAATACAGTCTGCTAAATGTGTCATTGCTATGGATTTATAGTCTGAGTGAAGGGCATAGAACCCTTATTACAGCCATCTTTTTAAAGACAGTCTGCTAAATGTGTCATTGCTATGGATTTATAGTCTGAGGGAAGCGCATAGAACCCTTATTACAGCCATCTTTTAAAAGACAGTCTGCTAAATGTGTCATTGCTATGGATTTATAGTCTGAGGGAAGAGCATAGAACCCTTATTACAGCCATCATTTAAAAGACAGTCTGCTAAATGTGTCATTGCTATGGATGTATAGTCTGAGGGAAGAGCATAGAACCCTTATTACAGCCATCTTTTAAAAGACAGTCTGCTAAATGTGTCATTGCTATGGATTTATAGTCTGAGGGAAGGGCATAGAACCCTTATCACAGCCAGCTTTTAAAAGACAGTCTGCTAAATGTGTCATTGCTATGGATTTATAGTCTGAGGGAAGGGCATAGATCCCTTATTACAGCCATCTTTTAAAGACAGTCTGCTAAATGTGTCATTGCTATGGATTTATAGTCTGAGGGAAGAGCATAGAACCCTTATTACAGCCAGCTTTTAAAAGACAGTCTGCTAAATGTGTCATTGCTATGGATGTATAGTCTGAGGGAAGGGCATAGATCCCTTATTACAGCCATCTTTTAAAGACAGTCTGCTAAATGTGTCATTGCTATGGATTTATAATCTGAGGGAGGAGCTAAGAACCCTTATTACAGCCATCTTTTTAAAGACAGTCTGCTAAATGTGTCATTGCTATGGATTTATAGTCTGAGGGAAGAACACAGAACCCTTATTACAGCCATATTTTAAAAGACAGTCTGTTAAATGTGTCATTGCTATGGATTTATAGTCTGAGGGAAGAGCATAGAACCCTTATTACAGCCATCTTTTAAAATACAGTCTGCTAAATGTGTCATTGATATGGATTTATAGTCTGAGGGAAGAGCATAGAACCCTTATTACAGCCATCTTTTAAAAGACAGTCTGCTAAATGTGTCATTGCTATGGATTTATAGTCTGAGGGAAGAACATAGAACCCTTATTACAGCCATCTTTTAAAAGACAGTCTGCTAAATGTGTCATTGCTATGGATTTATAGTCTGAAGGAAGGGCATAGATCCCTCATTACAGCCAGCTTTTAAAAGACAGTCTGCTAAATGTGTCACTGCTATGGATTTATAGTCTGAGTGAAGGCCATAGAACCCTTATTGCAGCCATCTTTTAAAAGACAGTCTGCTAAATATGTCATTGCTATGGATTTACAGTCTGAGGGAAGAGCATAGAACCCTTATTACAACCATCTTGTAAAAGACAGTCTGCTAAATGTGTCATTGCTATGGATTTATAGTCTGATGGAAGAGCATATAACCCTTATTACAGCCATCTTTTTAGAGACAGTTTGCTAAATGTGTCATTGCTATGGATTTATAGTCTGAGGGAAGAGGATAGAACCCTTATTACAGCCATCTTTTAAAAGGCAGTCTGCTAAATGTGTCATTGCTATGGATTTATAGTCTGAGGGAAGGGCATAGATCCCTCATTACAGTCAGCTTTTAAAAGACAGTCTGCTAAATATGTCACTGCTATGGATTTATAGTCTGAGTGAAGGCCATAGAACCCTTATTGCAGCCATCTTTTAAAAGACAGTCTGCTAAATGTGTCATTGCTATGGATTTATAGTCTGAGGGAAGAGCATAGAACCCTTATTATAGCCATCTTTTAAAGACAGTCTGCTAAATGTGTCATTGCTATGGATTTATAGTCTGAGGGAAGAGCATAGAACCCTTATTACAGCCATCTTTTTAAAGACAGTTTGCTAAATGTGCCATTGCTATGGATTTATAGTCTGAGGGAAGAGCATAGAACCCTTATTACAGCCATCTTTTAAAAGACAGTCTGCTAAATGTGTCATTGCTATGGATGTATAGTTTGAGGGAAGAGCACAGAACCCTTATTACAGCCATCTTTTTAAAGACAGTCTGCTAAATGTGTCATTGCTATGGATTTATAGTCTGATTGAAGGGCATAGAACCCTTTTACAGCCATCTTTTAAAAGATGGCTTGCTAAATGTGTCATTGCTATGGATTTATAGTCTGAGGGAAGAGCACAGAACCCTTATTACAGCCATCTTTTTAAAGACAGTTTGCTAAATGTGCCATTGCTATGGATTTATAGTCTGAGGGAAGAGCATAGAACCCTTATTACAGCCATCTTTTAAAAGACAGTCTGCTAAATGTGTCATTGCTATGGATTTTTAGTCTGAGAGAAGAGCATTGAACCCTTATTACAGCCATCTTTTAAAAGACAGTCTGCTAAATGTGTCATTGCTATGGATTTATAGTCTTGGGGAAGAGCATAGAACCCTTATTACAGCCATCTTTTTATAGACATTCTGCTAAATGTGCCATTGCTATGGATTTGTAGTCTGAGGGAAGAGCATAGATCCCTTATTACAGGCATCTTTTAAAAGACCGTCTGCTAAATGTGCCATTGCTATTGATTTATTGTCTGAGGGAAGAGCATAGAACCATTATTACAGCCATCTTTTAAAAGACAGTCTGCTAAATGTGTCATTGCTATGGATTTATAGTCTGAGGGAAGAGTACAGAACCCTTATTACAGCCATCTTTTAAAAGACAGTCTGCTAAATGTGTCATTGCTATGGATTTATAGTCTGAGGGAAGAGCATAGAACCCTTATTACAGCCATCTTTTAAAAGACAGTCTGCTAAATGTGTCATTGCTATGGATTTATAGTCTGAGGGAAGAGCATAGAACCCTTATTACAGCAATCTTGTAAAAGACAGTCTGCTAAATGTGTCATTGCTATGGATTTATAGTCTGAGGGAAGAGCATAGAACCCTTATTACAGCAATCTTTTAAAAGACAGTCTGCTTAATGTGTCATTGCTATGGATTTATAGTCTGACGGAAGAGCATAGAACCCTTATTACTGCCATCTTTTAAAAGACAGTCTGCTAAATGTGTCACTGCTATGGATTTATAGTCTGAGGGAAGAGCATAGATCCCTTATTACAGCCATCTTTTAAAAGACAGTCTGCTTAATGTGTCACTGCTATGGATTTATAGTCTGAGGGAAGAGCATAGAACCCTTATTACAGCCATATCTTAAAAGACAGTCTGCTAAATGTGTCATTGCTATGGATTTATAGTCTGAGGGAAGGGCATAGAATACTTATTACAGCCATCTTTTAAAAGACAGTCTGCTAAATGTGTCATTGCTATGGATTTATAGTCTGACGGAAGAGCATAGAACCCTTATTACTGCCATCTTTTAAAAGACAGTCTGCTAAATGTGTCACTGCTATGGATTTATAGTCTGAGGGTAGAGCATAGAACCCTTATTACAGCCATCTTTTAAAAGACAGTCTGCTATATGTGCCATTGCTATGGATTTATAGTCTGAGGGAAGAGCATAGAACCTTTATTACAGCCATCTTTTAAAAGACAGTCTGTTAAATGTGTCATTGCTATGGATTTATAGTCTGAGGGGAAGGGCATAGAACCCTTATTACAGCCATCTTTTAAAAGACAGTCTGCTAAATGTGTCATTGCTATGGATTTATAGTGTGAGGGAATGGCATAGAACCCTTATTACAGCCATCTTTTAAAAGACAGTCTGCTAAATGTGTCATTGCTATGGATTTATAGTCTGAGGGAAGCGCATAGAACCCTTATTACAGCCATCTTTTAAAAGACAGTCTGCTAAATGTGTCATTGCTATGGATTTATAGTCTGAGGGAAGAGCATAGAACCCTTATTACAGCCATCTTTTAAAAGACAGTCTGCTAAATGTGTCATTGCTATGGATGTATAGTCTGAGGGAAGAGCATAGAACCCTTATTACAGCCATCGTTTAAAAGACAGTCTGCTAAATGTGTCATTGCTATGGATTTATAGTCTGAGGGAAGGGCATAGAACCCTTATTACAGCCAGCTTTTAAAAGACAGTCTGCTAAATGTGTCATTTCTATGGATTTATAGTCTGAGGGAAGGGCATAGATCCCTTATTACAGCCATCTTTTAAAGACAGTCTGCTAAATGTGTCATTGCTATGGATTTATAGTCTGAGGGAAGAGCATAGAACCATTATTACAGCCAGCTTTTAAAAGACAGTCTGCTAAATGTGTCATTGCTATGGATGTATAGTCTGAGGGAGGAGCTAAGAACCCTTATTACAGCCATCTTTTAAAAGACAGTCTGCTAAATGTGTCATTGCTATGGATTTATAGTCTGAGGGAAGAACACAGAACCCTTATTACAGCCATCTTTTAAAAGTCAGTCTGTTAAATGTGTCATTGCTATGGATGTATAGTCTGACGGAAGGGCATAGAATACTTATTACAGCCATCTTCCATTGCTATGGAATTATAATCTGAAGGAAAAGCACAGAACCCTTATCACAGCCATCTTTTAAAAGACAGTCTGCTAAATGTGTCATTGCTATGGATTTATAGTCTGACGGAAGAGCATAGAACCCTTATTACTGCCATCTTTTAAAAGACAGTCTGCTAAATGTGTCACTGCTATGGATTTATAGTCTGAGGGTAGAGCATAGAACCCTTATTACAGCCATCTTTTAAAAGACAGTCTGCTAAATGTGCCATTGCTATGGATTTATAGTCTGAGGGAAGAGCATAGAACCTTTATTACAGCCATCTTTTAAAAGACAGTCTGCTAAATGTGTCATTGCCATGGATTTATAGTCTGAGGGGAAGGGCATAGAACCCTTATTACAGCCATCTTTTAAAAGACAGTCTGCTAAATGTGTCATTGCTATGGATTTATAGTGTGAGGGAAGGGCATATAACCCTTATTACAGACAGCTTTTAAAAGACAGTCTGCTAAATGTGTCATTGCTATGGATTTATAGTCTGAGGGAAGTGCATAGAACCCTTATTACAGCCATCTTTTAAAAGACAGTCTGCTAAATGTGTCATTGCTATGGATTTATAGTCTGAGGGGAAGGGCATAGAACCCTTATTACAGCCATCTTTTAAAAGACAGTCTGCTAAATGTGTCATTGCTATGGATTTATAGTCTGAGGAAAGGGCATAGATCCCTCATTACAGCCAGCTTTTAAAAGACAGTCTGCTAAATGTGTCACTGCTATGGATTTATAGTCTGAGTGAAGGCCATAGAACCCTTATTGCAGCCATCTTTTAAAAGACAGTCTGCTAAATGTGTCATTGCTATGGATTTATAGTCTGAGGGAAGAGCATAGAACCCTTATTACAGCCATCTTTTAAAAGACAGTCTGCTAAATGTGTCATTGCTATGGATTTATAGTCTGAGGGAAGCGCATAGAACCCTTATTACAGCCATCTTTTAAAAGACAGTCTGCTAAATGTGTCATTGCTATGGATTTATAGTCTGAGGGAAGAGCATATAACCCTTATTACAGCCATCTTTTAAAAGACAGTCTGCTAAATGTGTCATTGCTATGGATGTATAGTCTGAGGGAAGAGCATAGAACCCTTATTACAGCCATCGTTTAAAAGACAGTCTGCTAAATGTGTCATTGCTATGGATTTATAGTCTGAGGGAAGGGCATAGAACCCTTATTACAGCCAGCTTTTAAAAGACAGTCTGCTAAATGTGTCATTGCTATGGATTTATAGTCTGAGGGAAGAGCATAGATCCCTTATTACAGCCATCTTTTAAAGACAGTCTGCTAAATGTGTCATTGCTATGGATTTATAGTCTGAGGGAAGAGCATAGAACCATTATTACAGCCAGCTTTTAAAAGACAGTCTGCTAAATGTGTCATTGCTATGGATGTATAGTCTGAGGGAGGAGCTAAGAACCCTTATTACAGCCATCTTTTAAAAGACAGTCTGCTAAATGTGTCATTGCTATGGATTTATAGTCTGAGGGAAGAGCATAGAACCCTTATTACAGCCATCTTTTAAAAGACAGTCTGCTAAATGTGTCATTGCTATGGATTTATAGTCTGAGGGAAGAACATAGAACCCTTATTACAGCCATCTTTTAAAAGACAGTCTGCTAAATGTGTCATTGCTATGGATTTATAGTCTGAAGGAAGGGCATAGATCCCTCATTACAGCCAGCTTTTAAAGGACAGTCTGCTAAATGTGTCACTGCTATGGATTTATAGTCTGAGTGAAGGCCATAGAACCTTTATTGCAGCCATCTTTTAAAAGACAGTCTGCTAAATATGTCTTTGCTATGGATTTATAGTCTGAAGGAAGAGCATACAACCCTTATTACAACCATCTTGTAAAAGACAGTCTGCTAAATGTGTCATTGCTATGGATTTATAGTCTGAGGGAAGAGCATATAACCCTTATTACAGACATCTTTTTAAAGACAGTTTGTAAATGTGTCATTGCTATGGATTTATAGTCTGAGGGAAGAGGATAGAACCCTTATTACAGCCATCTTTTAAAAGACAGTCTGCTAAATGTGTCATTGCTATGAATTTATAGTCTGAGGGAAGGGCATAGATCCCACATTACAGCCAGCTTTTAAAAGACAGTCTGCTAAATGTGTCACTCCTATGGATTTATAGTCTGAGTGAAGGCCATAGAACCCTTATTGCAGCCATCTTTTAAAAGACAGTCTGCTAAATGTGTCATTGCTACGGATTTATAGTCTGAGGGAAGAGCATAGAACCCTTATTACAGCCATCTTTTTAAAGACAGTTTGCTAAATGTGCCATTGCTATGGATTTATAGTCTGAGGGAAGAGCATAGATCCCTTATTACAGCCATCTTTTAAAAGACAGTCTGCTAAATGTGCCATTGCTATGGATTTATAGTCTGAGGGAAGAGCATAGAACCCTTATTACAGCCATCTTTTAAAAGACAGTCTGCTAAATGTGTCATTGCTATGGATGTATAGTCTGAGGGAAGAGCACAGAACCCTTATTACAGCCATCTTTTTAAAGACAGTCTGCTAAATGTGTCATTGGTATGGATTTATAGTCTGATTGAAGGGCATGGAACCCTTTTACACCCATCTTTTAAAAGATGGCTTGCTAAATGTGTCATTGCTATGGATTTATAGTCTTGGGGAAGAGCATAGAACCCTTATTACAGCCATCTTTTTAAAGACAGATTGCTAAATGTGCCATTGCTATGGATTTATAGTCTGAGGGAAGAGCACAGAACCCTTATTACATCCATCTTTTAAAAGACAGTCTGCTAAATGTGTCATTGCTATGGATTTATAGTCTTGGGGAAGAGCATAGAACCCTTATTACAGCCATCTTTTTAAAGACATTCTGCTAAATGTGCCATTGCTATGGATTTTTAGTCTGAGGGAAGAGCATAGATCCCTTATTACAGGCATCTTTTAAAAGACAGTCTGCTAAATGTGCCATTGCTATGGATTTATTGTCTGAGGGAGGAGCATAGAACCATTATTACAGCCATCTTTTAAAAGACAGTCTGCTAAATGTGTCATTGCTATGGATTTATAGTCTGAGGGAAGAGTACAGAACCCTTATTACAGACATCTTTTAAAAGACAGTCTGCTAAATGTGTCATTGCTATGGATTTATAGTCTGAGGGAAGAGCATAGAACCCTTATTACAGCCATCTTTTAAAAGACAGTCTGCTAAATGTGTCATTGCTATGGATTTATAGTCTGAGGGAAGAGCATAGAACCCTTATTACAGCCATCTTTTAAAAGACAGTCTGCTAAATGTGTCATTGCTATGGATTTATAGTCTCAGGGAAGAGCATAGAACCCTTATTACAGCCATCTTTTAAAAGACAGTCTGCTTAATGTGTCACTGCTATGGATTTATAGTCTGAGGGAAGAGCATAGAACCCTTATTACAGCCATCTTTTAAAAGACAGTCTGCTAAATGTGTCATTGCTATGGATTTATAGTCTGAGGGAAGGGCATAGAATACTTATTACAGCCATCTTCCATTGCTATGGAATTATAATCTGAAGGAAAAGCACAGAACCCTTATCACAGCCATCTTTTAAAAGACAGTCTGCTAAATGTGTCATTGCTATGGATTTATAGTCTGACTGAAGAGCATAGAACCCTTATTACTGCCATCTTTTAAAAGACAGTCTGCTAAATGTGTCACTGCTATGGATTTATAGTCTGAGGGAAGAGCATAGAACCCTTATTACAGCCATCTTTTAAAAGACAGTCTGCTAAATGTGCCATTGCTATGGATTTATAGTCTGAGGGAAGGGCATAGATCCCTCATTACAGCCAGCTTTTAAAGGACAGTCTGCTAAATGTGTCACTGCTATGGATTTATAGTCTGAGTGAAGGACATAGAACCCTTATTGCAGCCATCTTTTAAAAGACAGTCTGCTAAATGTGTCATTGCTATGGATTTATAGTCTGAGGGAAGAGCATAGAACCCTTATTACAGCCATCTTTTAAAAGACAGTCTTCTAAATGTGCCATTGCTATGGATTTATTGTCTGAGGGAAGAGCACAGAACCCTTATTACAGCCATCTTTTAAAATACATTCTGCTAAATGTGTCATTGCTATGAATTTATAGTCTGAGGGAAGAGAATAGAACCCTTTTTACAGCCAGCTTTTAAAAGACAGTCTTCTAAATGTGTCACTGCTATGGATTTATAGTCTGAGGGAAGAGCATAGATCCCTTATTACAGCCATCTTTTAAAAGACAGTCTGCTAAATGTGTCACTGCTATGGATTTATAGTCTGAGTGAAGGCCATAGAACCCTTATTACAGCCAGCTTTTAAAAGACAGTCTGCTAAATGTGTCATTGCTATGGATTTATAGTCTGAGGGAAGAGCACAGAACCCTTATTACTGCCATCTTTTAAAAGACATTCTGCTAAATGTGCCATTGCTATGGATTTATAGTCTGAGTGAAGGGCATAGAACCCTTATTACAGCCATCTTTTAAAAGACAGTCTGCTAAATGTGTCACTGCTATGGATTTATAGTCTGAGGGAAGAGCACAGAACCCTTATTACAGCCATCTTTTAAAAGACAGTATGCTAAATGTGTCATTGCTATGGATTTATAGTCTGATGGAAGAGCATAGAACCCTTATTACAGCCATCTTTTTAAAGACAGTCTGTTAATGTGTCATTGCTATGGATTTATAGTCTGAGGGAAGGGCATAGATCCCTTATTACAGCCATCTTTTAAAGACAGTCTTCTAAATGTGTCATTGCTATGGATTTATAGTCTGAGGGAAGAGCATAGAACCCTTATTACAGCCAGCTTTTAAAAGACAGTCTGCTAAATGTGTCATTGCTATGGATGTATAGTCTGAGGGGAAGAGCATAGAACCCTTATTACAGCCATCTTTTAAAAGACAGTCTTCTAAATGTGTCATTGCTATGGATTTATAGTCTGAGGGAAGAGCATAGAACCCTTATTACAGCCATCTTTTAAAAGACAGTCTGCTAAATGTGTCACTGCTATGGATTTATAGTCTGAGTGAAGGGCATAGAACCCTTATTACAGCCATCTTTTAAAAGACATTCTGCTAAATGTGTCATTGCTATGAATTTATAGTCTGAGGGAAGAGAATAGAACCCTTATTACAGCCAGCTTTTAAAAGACAGTCTTCTAAATGTGTCACTGCTATGGATTTATAGTCTGAGGGAAGAGCATAGATCCCTTATTACAGCCATCTTTTAAAAGACAGTCTGCTAAATGTGTCACTGCTATGGATTTATAGTCTGAGGGAAGAGCATAGAACCCTTATTACAGCCATCTTTTAAAAGACAGTCTGCTAATTGTGTCATTGCTATGGATTTATAGTCTGAGGGAAGGGCATAGAACCCTTATCACAGCCATCTTTTAAAAGACAGTCTGCTAAATGTTTCATTGCTATGGATGTATAGTCTGAGGGAAGAGCATAGAACCCTTATTACAGCCATCTTTTAAAAGACAGTCTGCTAAATGTGTCATTGCTATGGATTTATAGTCTGAGGGAAGAGCATAGAACCCTTATTACAGCCATCTTTTAAAAGACAGTCTGCTAAATGTGTCATTGCTATGGATTTATAGTCTGAGGGAAGAGCACATAACCCTTAATATAGCCATCTTTTTAAAGATAAAGTTTTCCCTTTTAAATGATTTAAAAGTGCATTTTTTACCCTCATCCGTGGTGGTAATGAAACCCTATATTAAGCATTTAAAATGACGTCTGTTTTGGAATTGCCTTGGCAGTGTATGCAGTCTCCACTTATAGCTGTCTTGAAATCGGCTTTACATTATCCTCTGTTACTAAATCCTTGACTTGCTGTGTAATCACTTTGCTGTGAAACGAGAGACTGAAACTTTGGAGTGGAGTAACCAGGATGGGAAAAATTATGAAGCCTTGTCAAAGTCTCCTCGGCAATACCCAGGTTTGCTCTGAGTTACTGCACAATGTCACCTCCTATACTGAGCCAACAAATATTGCCAACATACTGGCTGACAGATTCAGTGCCAACTTTACCCCTCTCTACCCCCCCTAAACGATCAATCACAATACAAGGGGAATGCCAGGCACCCAGCATTACTGCAGCACAGGTTAAAATTGCATTGTCCAAGGCCAAGAATATAGCTTCCATGGGACCCAACAATATCCTCAGGCTTTGTCCCTACTGAATGGCACACTGCAACAGTCATCCCTCTCCATAAAGGGGGAGCTACTACAGACTCTGGGAATTATCACCCCATTAGCCTGATGAGTTTGATATGTAAGGTTATGGAGCACATCATCGTTGACCTAATTAACAAGGATATAGGGAATCTCCAAACTCTAGATCCCACGCAATTTAGTTTTGTGAAATGTAGATCATGCCTGCTCAACCTGGTTGACTTCTTTGAGTCAGTCACCAGAGCTGCCGATGAGGACAAGGCAGTTCATGCAGCCTACCTCGATCTGGCCAAGGCCTTTGATATCATTCCCCACTCAGGAATTATTGATAAACTCACCAAACTAGGCATCAACCCCTATATCACTAGGCGAGTTGCAAATTGGCTCACAGATAGAACCCATAGTGTGAAAGTAGCGGACTCCAAGTCAAACTGCTGACCAGTCATGAGTGGAGTCCCACAGAGATTGGTCCTGGGTCCTCTCCTGTTTGACATCATCTTCTCAGAAGTCCAGGCCAACACAGAGGGACTCTGGCTGACCAAATTCACAAATGACTGCAGGCTGGGAGCCATTATTAACTCCCCAAATTATGTAGACATCCTACAGAAAGGCCTCACTGAGACCAATGACTGGTGTCAAAATCATGGCCTTAAGTTTAATGCCAAAAATGCATAGTCATCCCCATTGGGAAAAACTCAGTTCTCACTAATTACCACATCGATGGGAGCCCACTAAACACTGAAGACATTATAAGAGATCTGGGGACACAGGTTGACAGCAACCTCTCCTTCGATCACCACATTGCCACTGTGGTCAGAAAGTCCTTCTATGTGGCACATCTCTTTACCAAGGCTTTTGCATCCAAGAAGAAAGAGGCCATCATCTCACTCTACGTTTCCCTCATTAGGCCAGTCATAGAGTATAATGGCCTATTTGGCATGTACCTCACTAGACACATGCAACAGCTGGAAAGGCCACAAAGGTACCTCACAAAGAGGATCCTGTGCCTTAAACACATCTCCTGCATGGACAGATTAAAAAGAATCCAGCTATTCTCTGTCTCATATCATCTACTAAGAGGCGATCTCTGCTTGACTTACAAAGCCATGTCTGACCCAGCTCTATTAGAAATGCTACATCTAAAGAAATCCCAATCCCTCCACACCACATGCTCCGGAGACCTCAACCTCATTAAGACAATCAACAGAACATGCTGGAGGGACAAGTTCATAACCCAGAGACTGCCCATGCTCTGGAATAGACTTTCCATACATGTCAAGCAGAGCACCCCACTGGCCCTCTTCAAGAGAAATCTTGATGAGTGGATGGGAAATAGAAAGTTCACTCTGGGGATCACTGCAGTGGGTCTACTTGATAGAGACACTGGGAACTAACATTGGGTGGCATGATGCTAGGGAACTTCCATGGTCTAGGCTTGTAAAGGCTCCAGGGCCATTAGCCTAGTACACACCTATGAACCTGTAAAAGCCATACCCATTTATGATGAAGTAGATGTTTGAATAGGAAGAGGGCATGTAGCTCATAAGTAAAACCATGACAATGTTTGGGGATGGTGAAATATATGTCTAGTGCTATCTGTCCTGATATTTGCAGAATAATTTCATTATCTATTGTTTAACCAAAATACTGCTACAGATGTGGCAGCCTTGAGAATTTCTGTGCAAATTATAATGCAACAAATTTGAATTGAGTCCACAACATGGCTATGTACAATAAAAAAGTCAGAATAAATGTGGATAGTCTGTGCATTTGCAAAGTGATCAGAAGTGTGGGGATTATATATGGTTATAGGGAGAGGGTGACGACAGAGAGATTACTGTACCCAAACAAGTCAAGGAGGAGTCAATAACTTATGATGAGGGCAGAAGGAGTGGAATCAGTGGTAGGGAAACTGAAAGACAACGATGATGATGATGATCACAGTGAAAGGTTTAACAGGACTGACAGAATGTAGAAATAAGAGACTTGTACCTTAATAAGTAGTGAAGAACAGCCATGGCATGGGGGAACGTGAAAGGATGAGTCTAAGAAACTTAAGCAGAAGTCCACTGTGTTATGGAAGGCAAAGAAGGGGGTACAATGAATACCAATCACAGACTGCTGACTTACAGGATAACTCCACCTTAAAACTGAATAAATATATACCTGTGTGTGTGTGTGTGTGTGTGTGTGTGTGTGTGTGTGTGTGTGTATATATATATATATATATATATATATATATATATATATGCATACATGGTGTGTGTGTGTGTGTGTGTGTGTGTGTGTGTGTGTGTGTGTGTGTGTGTGTGTGTGTGTGTGTGTGTGTGTGTGTGTATATATATATATATATATATATATATATATATATATCTATATATATATATATATATATATATATATATATATATATATATATATATATATATATAGGTTCATAGGTTCATAGGTAGGTACTAGGCTATCTGCCCAAAGTCATTTATAAGCCTAGCCAGAATGTGTTGGCTTTCGCTGCCCCTTTAGATTAGTTCCCTGTGCCTCTGTGAAGCAGAGCCACTGAAGTGATCCCCGGGGTAAACTTTCTGTTTCCCATCCACTCGTCAAGGTTTCTCTTGAAGAGTGTTAGTGAGGAGCTCTGCCTAATGTAGATTGGAATCTTGTTCCAAAGCATAGGAAGTCTCTGGGACAGGAATCTATCCCCCAGCACATCGTATTTATTGCTGTGGTGAGATTTAGATCCCTAGAGCATGTGGCTCGAGGGGATAAGGTTTTCTTTAGGTGAAGCATGACCATCAATTCTGGGTTGGACATGGCCTTGTATGTCAGGCAGAGATCACCTCTGAGTAGGCGGTATGCAACCGAGTACAGCTGTAGTTTCTTCAGTCGAGCTGCATAGGGCATCTGTTTGAGGCCAGTGTTCCTCTTGGTGAGGTACTTCTGTGGTCTTTCCAGCTGTTGCAGGTGTCTTGTACGATACATCCCAAATGGGGTGTTGTACTCTATGATGGGTCCAATGAGTGATGAGTAGAGGGGCGCAATGACCTCTTTTGATCTGGATGCAAACCCTTTTGTGATTAGGTGGGCCACATAGAAGGATTTTTTAACCACCTTGGCAATGTGATTATCAAAGGAGAGATTACTATCTACTTGGGTCCCCAGATCCATTATTACATTTTCCATATTTAGGGGACTACCACCTATGTGGTAGTTTGTGGGTACTTTGTTTTTTCCAAAGGGGATGACTATGCACTTTTTGGCATTTAGCTTGAAGCTATGATTTTGACACCGATATCCATTTCAGTGAGACCCTTTTGGAGGATGTCTTTGTCAGCCGGAGAATCAGTTATAGCCCCTAGTTTGCAGTCATCTGCAAATGTGGTCAGCCATAGTCCTCCTGTGCTTGCCTGTACCTCTGAGAAGTATATGCTGAACAGGAGGGGTCCTAGGACTGAGCCCTGGGGAATGCCACTTGTAACCAGTTTAGAGTCAGACCTAGCTTCCGCAACTCTCACCATGTGGGTTCTGTCCATGAGTCAATTGGCAACCCATCTTGTGATGTAAGGGTTTATGTTCAGGCTGGTGAGCTTGTCTATAATACCAGAATGGGGAATGGTGTCCAAGGCCTTTGCGAGATCTAGCTAGGCTGTGTGTGCCACCTTTCCCTCATCTATAGCCTTGGTAACTGTTTCAAAGAAGTCCACCAGGTTTAGGAAGCATGATCTGCCCTTATCAAAGATGAACTGGGTAGGGTCCAGTGTTTGGAGGTTCCCAATGCCTCTGTTAATGAGTTCCATGATGATGCGCTCCATAGCCTTGCGCAGACCAAGCTAGTTAGTCTTATAGGGCGATAGTTCCTAGGGTCTGTTGTGGCTCCACCTTTGTGTAGTGGAATAACCATTGCTGTGCACCACTCTACGGGTACGTCACCTGTGGAGAGGTTGAGTTTGAACAGTGTGTTTAGGTGAGGGCTTAGTTCATCTTTGAGCTCGTGTAGGTCGCAGCCTGGGACACTGTCCAGTCCTATTGATGCTGTGTTTTTGGCTTTGGAGAGGGCTGTTTTATCCTGAGTGTCTGTGATTTCAGGAGCTCTACATTCTTTTGGTATGGTTATGGGCCCATTTGGGGATGAGAGGGTGGTGAAATTTGCACTGAACCTGTCTGCCAGGATGTTGGTGATATCAGTCGGTTCAGTGTATTTTGTGCCATTCTGCACTAACTCCGAGCAGATCTGAGCATTGCCACTTAGATTCTTGACATAGCTAAAGAATGCCTTGTGGTTTTCTTTGGAGTCCTTGGCAATTTTTCTTTCGAAGCTTGCCTTTGATGGTTTTATGAGGGATTGTAGTTTCTTGCTGATACTGATCAGGGATGTCTTCCCTTCTTGGGATTTTATTCTTTTCTGTATTAGTTTCCTCCTTTTATTGTATAGCTTGTTTATGGCATGGGTCCACCAAACTGGTTTCCTTTTCTTGGAGGAGTGAGTCTTGGTTTTGCTTGGGATAGCACAATCCATGCATTCTTGTAGGTGCCCGTAGAATGCATTAGTAAAGGGTTTTGCAGCTTGGACAGCATTATCCTTTAGCATGAACAGCATTATCCTTTAGCATGGGGGCTTTGAAACTTTCCACCTTGGTCTTAAGTAACGTGAAGTTTGCTTTTGAAAAGTTTTTCATGGTGGTTTCCTTGTCCGGGGGTGGGTGCAGAATGTGGATATCCAAAGTGATTTGTTTATGGTCAGATCTAACCAGCGAGGGGTTGACCTCTGGTGTGGAACACTGGATGCCCATGTTGGTGATGACCAAGTCCAATATGTTGTCACAACACCATAAATGAAGAAATGAACGAAGAATAAAACCACCAACTGATGATCCAACACTGTAGTTTATTAAAAAGCACATTCTGATGTCTCGGCTATAACAAACCTTCAAGGAGTATAACATTTGTACATTACAACCTGCCTAAATACACCCTTTAATTAAACAATTACATTTAAAAGTGCAATAAAACAATCAATTAATCAAGTTACATAAGATATCTCCAATTAATTTCATTATTTAACCCATTAGGAGTTAAAGTATCAAATTTTAAAATATATATTGATTCCTTTGCCAGCAACTGATTCTTCAAATCATGTTCATCATTATATGTATTATTTTTTTCTAAAATAGTACCCTTAAGATCCCCACTATTGCCATTATGATATTCATTAAAATGTGCAGCTAAAACACTTTCTTTTTTGTTTCTAATTATATCCCTAATATGCTCCAATAAATGTATTTTAAAGGGTCTCTTGGTTTCACCTATATAAATGTTTTACAAGAACATTTCAGGGCATAAATAATGCCCTCTGTGTTACAACAGAAACTCTCCTTAACTTCAAAAATACATACATTATTTTTTTTAAAACTCTTACGAATAAAGTTGCATGCTTTGCATTTTCCACATGGTTTAGTACCTAATTCATTTAAATTCCTCTCTATATTAACCACAGGAACTATTACTTTTGATTTAACTAACAAATCCTTGAGGTTCCTTCCCCTCCAATAAGACATAATAGGAACCCCCAATTTGTCAGCAGGTCCACCATCTAACCTAACAATGTATGTCTAATAAAAAACTATTTTTAAGTATACTACTAAAGCCACTAAATGTAATAAAGTATATATTTTTCTTTGATAATTATGTCTTTTTACATATAGCCTACCCACTGATTGTTGTGCTTCTACACTAAAAATATATTCAGTAAGAAATTTATCCCAACATTCTTCCAACATTTGCATGTTATAACCTCTTTAAACATATTAATAGTATTAACCATTTCTTTTTTTATAATCAATTCCATTATTACATAATCTATATATACGTATAAATTCTCCAAAGGGTATAGAGCTAATAGTGTGCGGAGGGTGACAGCTCTCAGACCTTAAATAATTTGACTCATTTTCAAATTTCCTATGGACTCTAGTACAAATACTTTCATTGTCACTACCATCCAAGTATACATCAAGAAAAGGGACACTTTTACCCACCTTTAAACCATCAAATTCCAATCCAAATCTGTTGTTCCCCAACATGTGTACAAACCCTTCTATTTCATTTTCACCTCCTTCACACAAAAAAATGAAGTCATCTATAAATCTATAATACAGAATGACATGCTTATGAAAAAAATTCCTATATACATACTCATTTTCAAACAGAACCATGCTTAAATTGGCATATGAGGGGGCAAAAGATGCTCCCATTGCTGTGCCCTGTTTCTGTCTGAACAAATTTTCTCCAAACATGAAAAAGTTATTTTTAAGACAGAAGTGCAATAATTCTATTACAAATTCAGTTGCTGGACTTTCCCCAAGGAAAAATATCACCACTTCCAGCCCAAACTGATGACTAATATTTGTGTATAGACTTTTAACATTGAGTGTGATCCAATATTTATTAGGACCCCACTGGATAGTTTTAATTTTATTTAAAAAGACAAATACATCCTGAATATAGGCTGGCAACAGCTGTACTTTAGGCAAAAGGTAAGAATGCAAAAACTGACCTATCTTAGATAAAAAATATTGTCTCCCTGACACAATAGGATGACCAGGTGGGTCATACACTGACTTGTGAATCTTAGGGAGACAGTAAAAACAGGCCATTTTGCATCCTGACACTCCAAACTTTTTCTTCTCATCTGTGTCAGAAAAATATCACAACCTTCTACGTTTAGCTATTAACTTCAAATATTCCTCAGTTGATTGCGTATACATACTCATCTCTACTTTTTCATATGTTGTTTCATCTTTTAAATGTTTGTTACACATGTTAATATATTGACCATAATTCATAACTAACTTATTGCCTTTATAGGCAGGTTTAAAAATGATGCCATGTCTAACACTTACATTTTTAAGCATTTCCATTCTTCTCTTGTTAAATTAAACTCAACATTTCTAAATTCAGTATACTCTTGTTCTATAGCAAACTGTAACATATTATAAAAATGTTGTATCCCCTCATGCAAAAAGGGAGGAAGAAATTCACTTTTATATGTAGTTTTGCTAGTGTTAAACAGTGTATATGCATTTACATTTACATCCGCATCTGACTGACAGGAATAAAAACTATTGTTCGACTCGTCAGAATTAACATCACAATTTACAACAGAATCAGTCACAAAACCCACATTTTCAAAAAAAAAAACATTTCAAATGTAATTTTCTTATAAATTTAAATAAATCAGTTTTAATCTCATGTAATCTGGGTATAACTGTAGGTACCTACTTAAGACTGAAATTCAACACTGCACATTCTATATTGTCTAAATCATACCCTGACAAATTAACAAATCAATCACAGTCATTTGTAAATGGTATTGGACCATTTACCTTTTTTAGAAAATTGTTGAAATTGTCCATCCCTTGTCCATTCATAATGAGTTTCTCTTGGACGTTTTCCCCCTTGCGGACCTCCTGTTGGGGTATATTGGTGTCCCCGAAATGTCTGCTCAAATTTCCCTTGTTGTTGTGCATGGGGCAAATGTGGAAAGTCTTCATCGACATCATATTGAACTTCTCATGATGAAATGGCATCTTCTAAGGTGGAAATTGAGGTATTTGATTGATAACCATTGTATTGTTCACTATCCTGAAAGTGAACCCGTCTGGTAAATTTCTTCCAGTTGGTTCATGATAGGAAAGCTGTACCCCTATCATAGTCATGCAGGTCGCCCAACAATTTGGTTTTCTTCCTCTCTATAACATCCTGTTCATAAGACTTAAGTTTATTATTAATGTCACATAAGAATTTGTCCAGATTATCTGAACTCAAACTTGAAGTAAGGGAGAGACAAGTTTTCTTAATTTGCTCACTTAGTTCTTGTTGTTTCAACCTGTCCCTTTCTACTAATATACTGATCCATTCCATGGTGCACTTAAAAAAAAACAGATGTTTCTTTAAACAAAAGTTTCTCTAGCTCATTGCATAATACTTTATGTTCATTAGATAGTGCGGAGGTAAACTTACGACCATCTGACGAACATGAATTACTGCATCTTTTGCTACAATTTTCTTCCAATTTTTTCCACACAGTAGATTCATTTAATGTATTAGTAGAGCCAGCTGCTACAGTTTGTCCATTAGGTATGCCAAGAGTATTATCAGATACATTGCGACATTACCTCAGCTGAAAAAAGCTGTCCAAAGATGTTTGAGCTCCTTCTCCATTGCACTCACGAAATAAACTTGGCAGGTCTGTGTTTGGATCACTAGCCATAACCCAGAAAAATTCCAACAACACCGCAAATGAAGAAACGAATGAAGAATAAAACCATCGGCTGATAATCCAACACTGTAGTTTAATAAAAAGCACACTCTGAAGTCTCGGCTATAACAAGCCTTCAAGGAGTATAACATTTGTACAATACAACCTGCCTAAATACACCCTTCAATTAAACAATTACATTTAAAAGAGCAATAAAACAATCAATTAATCAAGTTAAATAAGATATCTCCAAATAATTTCATTATTTAACCCATTAGGAGTTAAAGTATCAAATTTTAAAATATATGTTGATTCCTTTGCCAGTAACTGATTTTTCAAATCATGTTCATCATTATATGTATTAATTTTTTCTAAAATAGTACATTTAAGATCCCAAATATTGCCATTATGATATGTTGTCACCTCTGGTGGGAGTGTTGACCAGTTTATCCAGGGCATTTTAGTTTATAAATTCTAGGAAATGTTGGGCAAGGGAGTTATTGCTTGAGTAGTTCTTCCAGTTAATGTTTGGGTGATTGAAATCACTCAATATTAGGGTGTTTGGTAGGACCTTTATGTTTTCCAGTGTTTCCAGAAATGTGGAATGGGGGTCCTGGAACATGGTGGGTGATCTGCAGCAAGCTACAATTTGAATTGCAGTTTTGCCTGTTGTTAGTTGCACGTAGATGATCTCTGAAGCATTGTGCTGTGCCACTAACCTGGAGGTGTGGGTATCCGTGATGAATATGGATATGCCCCTGCCTTTTGTATTTTGGTCTGGGTTCTGTGGCCGAAATATATGGTATGAGTTGTAGCTTGGTAGTGCTGGGGTGCTCTCTGGAGCCTTAAACCAGGTTTCTGTTACTGCACATATATCGATTTTCTCCATACTGAGGAGTGCCTTGAGTGCTCTCCACACTCTCACAGGTGAACAAAGAAACTTCCTTCTATCCAAGTAAGGTATGGGCAAACACAGAGATTTGTAACACAGCCCTGAATTCAGCACTAACCTGAAAACGGGACTATACTAGCTTCAAAAGGCGGGAAACAAGTATATTTTTTGGGTTTTTTTTTTTTCAGAAAATAAATCAGATTCAATCAAAAAAAACACTTTAAATGCCCAGAAAAGGATACTTATTGTTATACATCTCAGATCAGAGTTATAGTCAATGCCCCTAGTAATAAAGTAGGAAGAAACACAAATACAGTAAAAGCAGATGAATAAAGTACATTTTTATATATATATATATATATATATATATATATATATATATATATATATATATATATATATATAAAACAATAGAAAACAAACAAACTGATTTAAACAAGTTACCCAATTAATCAGAAAAAAGCTCAAAACTGAGCCCTGTTCCAGCAGTGTTCAATCAGACAAGTTCTAACTGCACACTCCCTCTACTAGGGTGCAGGGGAACCTTCTCCAAAAAAAGATGGCCTGGATCAGTGCTCAAGTTATACAAACAAAGCTAGATTCAGCAGACATGAATCTGGTCTATGCTACAGCAACAAGGTGCACCAATTTCAGAAAGAAACTGTTCCAGTAAGCAGGCACAATAAGCCTGTGACCAGAAATTCCCAGCTCAGAAGGGCAGAATCCAGCCTCTCCTCCCACAATAGTGCAGACCACAAACCTTCTTAATGTAGAATAACTGGCCTGAAGGCCAAGTGCTTAAACCAGAACTTATACACTTTTAGAATAGCAGACAATCTAGGCTAATGGTTAAATATCAGATAACAAAGAAGTGAGAAGACCACCACCCTCTCTTATAGCAGAGAGACACACTGTACACTGTTCAGTGAAACACACAATTAGGTAACAGAAAAAATAAAATACAGTACTTACAAAACTGCAAGTTTGTACTTAACTTCAGCTTCTAATCCAGGTGATTGTAGCCAACCAAGTCCCTCAAAAGTTGAGCATAATATATATATATATATATATATATATATATATATATATATATATATATATATGTATTTATATTTACATATGTGTATAGTACTACAGTGGGGAAAAGGGTAAATTCCTTGTGAAAGCATGCCCATACAGATTGCGGTACATTGGAGATTGGGGAATTTTCACTTTTCCCCTCTGTAATGTGATCTCAGAGTTGGTATATATAATTTACAGGGGGTGTGTGGGAGTGTTAAGGCGCTTGCCCAAAGCAAAAATATAGATTTTTTTCTTATATTAGAGTTTTTTGGAAACTTTAACATATCATCTCAACCATATACATTTTGGATCTCTGAAACTTGATAATATAATATAAATCCATATATATATATATATATATATATATATATGGGTCTAGGACACATGCTCGACTAGCATATGACCGAATCACAAAACATTGAACACATATACTCAAAAGCGCTTAACATGGAAAAGCGCTTCCGTGTATGTATAGTTCAAAAAAAAAAATCTACGTTTCTGCTTTTCCCCCCTGCACCCCCCACACCCCCCTACTTTATTATTCTCACTCTGAGATCAGACTACAGTGGGGAAAAGGGAATTTTCCCTTACCCGCACTGTAGTCAGAGCTACAAAACAGGCACACATACACGATGTTAAGCACTTTCGTGTATGTGTGTTCGATGTTTTGTGATTCGGACATATGCTAGTTGAGCATGTGTCCGGATCCCATAGATATATATATATATATAAATACACAAGCACACACCCATGTGCACACACACACACACACACACACACACACACACACACACACACACACACACACACATATATCTATCTATATATATATATATATATATATATATATATATATATGTATATATATATATATATATATATATATATATATATTTATTTATTTATATATATATATATATATATATATATATATATATATATATATATATATATATATATATGGGATCCCTACTTGTTATTGTTGTGTCTTTCGGCTTTTCCCGGTTAGGGGTCGCCACAGCGGAACTCCAGTCTGCTAATGATTGGCAGTAGATTTTTACGCTCCGAGTTGCCGGCCCTGATGCACAACCTTCAATGAAGGTACACCCATTCACGCATGTCTCCACACAGAAGACGCTCTAGCTGAGAATCGAACAGGACAATGTCTTACTGTGAGGCGACAATGCTACTGCAGCACCACCACCGCAGTTATATGGGATCCCTACTAAATCTCGAAATTCATAATCCCGAGACTCTGAATCCCGAGGACCAGAATCCTGAGATTGTGGAATCTCGAACATTAAAAAAAAATTTTCTAATGTATATGAAGGGGTGCAAGCCCCCCTGCACCCCCTCACCCCCTGCAACTTAAATATACCAACTCTGAGATCACACTACAGTGGAGTGAATGGCAAAATAGTACTGTGCAGAGTGGAATGGAAACTTTGCCATTCACTCCACTGTAGTGTGATGTCAGAGTTGGTATATTTAAATTGCAGGGGATGTGGAGGGTGTAGGGGGCCTTGCCCCCCTGCATATACATTAGCATTTTTTTTTTGTTTACTTTTATTTTCTTTTTTCTTATGTTCAAGTTTCCACAATCTCAAGATTCTGGTCTTTGGGATTCAGAGTCTCGGGATTGTGGAATTTCAAGATTTAGTAGGGATCCTGTATACATATATATATATATATATATATATATATATATATATATATATATATTTATAAATCA
>NC_056741.1:10380186-10405186 GCF_019279795.1 Protopterus annectens | reverse complement strand
AAATACGGTAACAATTACAATTGTAATATTTTATAAGCAACTTACTATATCTCTGAAACCACTCAAGTTACACATATACGGTCAGCAACATTTAATTATCTAGCTGAGAGCTTTCATACGAGGCTAAGGAGTTCTGTCTGTGTTACTTGGTTGCTGAGACATTTAGAAAAATGTGAAAATTATATATAATTAATATCATAAAAACAACAGTTAATCGCTATTTACCTATACTAGGCAGATGTCAAATATTAATGCAGTTGAGTGTGCCACTGTACAAGCTTTAAGATGAAATCTTTTAAACATTTGTACATAGTAGATTTTAGAATTATTCATGCAAATATGAACAAGCAATATTTGACGCCTAGAGGCATAAGTAGATGTTAACTGCAGATGCACCTGGAGGTGTCACTCGGATGTAATGAGTTAATCCTAAATCCATTCCTAACCCTAACCTTAAGCCTAAATCCCCAGTTGGCAATTTAGCGGTAAAAGTGAATGATGCATACCTATTCATTTACGCTGTTAAATACTAACAAATGCAACCTTTCAAACACACAGTTTGACTACTAACGAAATAATGTTTGAAGTAGCACAGTTGGACAAAAAGCTGTACGACTTATCTTCAACAGAATCAGGGTCCATGAAACTAATGCAATCCAGGGAAGAAAGTGAAAGTGTAAACATTGAAAAGTACCAAAGAGTTTCTGGGTACTAATTAATACCTAGGTGATATTACAGAGAGAAATAGCTCTAGAATAAAGTTAACTACACCAGAGAGTGGAATATTCCTATACATTCAGAAAAGGAAGATTGCAAAATATAAACAAATGGGTTTAATATTAGCTGCAATGTGTGTTTTTACTCCATCTACAAACAGACACACAGACACACAAACATACATACATACACATACACATACACATACAAAGGTTCATAGGTTCATAGGTTCATAGGTAGGTACTAGGCTATCTGGCCGAAGGCATTTATAAGCCTAGCTAGAATGCGTTGGCTTTCGCCGCCCCCTTAGATTAGTTCCCTGTGCCTCTGTTCAGCAGAGCCACTGAAGTGATCCCCGGGGTAAACTTTCTGTTTCCCATCCACTCGTCAAGGTTTCTCTTGAAGAGTGTTAGCGAGGAGCTCTGCCTAATGTAGATTGGAATCTTGTTCCAAAGCATGAGAAGTCTCTGGGACAGGAATCTATCCCTCCAGCACGTCCTATTTATTGTTGTGGTGAGGTTTAGATCCCTAGAGCGTGTGACTTGAGGGGATAAGGTTTTCTTTAGGTGGGGCATTTCCATCAATTCTGGGTTGGACAAGGCCTTGTATGTCAGGCAGAGATCATCTCTGAGTAGGCGGTATGCAACCAAGTACAGCTGTAGCTTCTTCAGTCGAGCTGCATAGGGCATCTGTTTGAGGCCAGTGATCCTCTTGGTGAGGTACTTCTGTGGTCTTTCCAGCTGTTGCAGGTGTCTTGTCAGGTACATCCCAAATGGGGCATTGCACTCTATGATGGGTCTGATGAGTGATGAGTAGAGGGTCACAATGACCTCTTTTTATCTGAATGCAAACCCTTTTGTGTTTAGGTGGGCCACATAGAAGGATTTTCTAACCACTTTGGCAATGTGATTATCAAAGGAGAGATTACTATATATTTGGGCCCCCAGATCCCTTATTATGTTTTCCATATTTAGAGGACTACCACCTATGTGGTAGTTTGTGGGTACTTTGTTTTCTCCAAAGGTGTTGACTATGCACTTTTTGGCATTTAGCTTGAGGCCATGATTTTGACACCAGATATCTGTCCCAATGAGACCATTTTGGAGGATGATTTTGACACCAGGTATCTGTCCCATTGAGACCCTTTTGGAGGATGTCTGTGTCAGCTGGAGAATCAATTATAGCCCCTAGTTTGCAGTCGTCTGCGAACTTGGTCAGCTATAGTCCTCCTGTGCTTGCCTGTACCTCTGAGAAGTATATGCCAAACAGGAGGGGTCCTAGGACTGAGCCCTGGGTAATGCCACTTGTAATGGGTTTAGAGTCAGACCTAGCTCCTGCAACTCTCACCATGTGGGTTCTGTCCATGAGCCAGATGGCAACCCACCTGTGACATAGGGGTTTATGTTCAGGCTGGTGAGCTTGTCTATAATACTAGATTGGGGAATGGTGTCGAAGGCCTTTGCAAGGTCTAGGTAGGCTGTGTGTACCACCTTTCCCTTGTCTACAGCCTTGGTAACTGTCTCAAAAAAGTCCACCAGGTTTAGGAGGCATGATCTGCCCTTAGCAAAGCCGAACTGGGTAGGGTCCAATGTTTGAAGGTTCCCAATGTCTCTGTTAATGAATTCCATAATGATGCGCTCCATAGCCTTGCAGACCAAGCTAGTCAGGCTTATAGTGAGATAGTTCCCGGGGTCTGTTACGGCTCCACCTTTGTGGAGTGGAATAACTATTGCTGTGTGCCACTCTATGGGTACATAGCTTGTGGAGAGGCTGAGGTTGAACAGCGTGTTTAGGTGAGGAGTTAGTTCGTCTTTGAGCTTATGTAGGACACAGCCTGGGACACCATCCAGTCCCATTGATGCTGTGTTTGTGGCTTTGGAGAGGGCTGTTTTCACCTGAGTGTCTGTGATTTCAGGGGCTCTACATTCTTCTGGTATGGTTATGGGCCATTTTGGGGGTGAGAGGGGGGTGAAGTTTGCCAGGATGTTGGCAATATCGGTTGGTTCAGTGTATTTTGTGCCATTCTGCAGTAACTCCAAGCAGATCTTAGCATTGCCACTTAGAATCTTGACATAGGTTCATAGGTTCATAGGTTTGTACTAGGCTATCAGCCCTAGGGCCTATACAAGCCTAGCCATAACAATTCCCTGGCTATTTCTTCCCACACTATTTACTTCCCTGTAAGAATGCCTTGTGGTAGCTGAAGAATGCCTTGTGGTTATCTTTGGAGTCTTTGGCAATTTTTCTTTCGAAGCTTGCCTTGGACGATTTTATGTGGGATCATCATTTCTTGCTGATACTGATCAGGGATGTCTTCCCTTCTTGGGATTTTACTCTTTTCTGTACTAGTTTCCTACTTCTATTGCATAGCTTATTTATGGCAGGGGTCCACCAGACTGGTTTCCTTTTCCTGGAGGAGTGAGTCTTGAATTTGCTTGGGATAGCACAATCTGTGCATTCTTGTAAGTGCCCGTAGAATGCATTAGTAATGGATTTTGCAGCTTGGACAGCATTATTCTTTAGCTTGGGAGCTTTGAAACTTTCCACCTCAGTCTTAAGTAACGTAAAGTTTGCTTTTGAAAAGTTTTTCATGGTGGTTTCCTTGTCCGGGGGTAGGGGTGGAATGTGGATATCCAAAGTGATTTGTTTATGGTCATATTTAATTAGCGAGGGGTTGACCTCCGGTGGGGAACACGATCGCCCATGTTGGTGATGACCAGGTCCAATATGTTGTCACCTCTGTTGGGAGTGTTGACCAGTTGATCCAGGGTGTTTGAGTTTATAAATTCTAGGAAATGTTGGGCAAGGGAGTTAGTACTTGAGTAGTTCTCCCAGTTAGTGTTTGGGTAGTTGAAATCACTCAATATTAGGGTGTTTGGTAGGACCTTTATGCTTCCCAGTGTTTCCAGAAATGCGTAATGGGGGTTCTGGGACATGGTGGGTGATCTGTAGCAAACTACAATTTGAATTGCAGTTTTGCCCATTGTTAGTTGCATATGGATGATCTCTGAAGCATCGTGCTGTGCCACTAACTAGGAGATGTGGGTATCCTTGATGAATATGGATACTCCCCCACCTTTTGTGTTTTGTCCAGGTTCTGTGGCCGAAATGTATGGTATGAGTTGTAGCCTGGTAGTGCTGGGGTGCTCCCTGGAGCCTTAAACCAGGTTTCTGTTACTTCACATATATCGATTTTCTCCATATTGAGGAGTGCCTCGAGTGTGTGCATTTTGAGGTTTAGACTTCTGGCATTGAGTAGCATTACCCTCAGATTTTTGTTACTTGTGCTATGTACAGCAATGGGTTTGTCTTTTAAGCCTTACCTAAAAAAAGGCACTATGGGGGTGGCAAGAGCCTAAGGGTGACAGGTGCAAGTCGTCTCTAGCGAAGCAGCGTGGCTTGTCGAGCATGTCATCTCAGGCAGACAGACACTGGATCACCTTTAAATGACACCAGAAACTTAGCCAATTGTTGAAATTGATAATTTTTTCTTTATACTTTGGTATCAGTCTTGGTGAGGACAGGATGCTACTCAGGGTCAGAGTCATTCCTGCCTGGGCTACGTGATCAGAGACCTCTTCCATGTCTCTTTTCTTGTAGTCCAGGGAGGTACAGCTCAGGTCATTCACGCCAACATGGACAATGACAGAGTCATATTTGTACTTGTTCTGGAGTGACCTGAGTGCTTGTGTTATGTGGCGGATCCTGGCACCCGACAGGCAGCTAACAGTAACCTTCTTCTTATTCAGCCTAGTGAGTGGGACGGCAGTGTGCCTGACTATAGAGTCACCTATTACTAGTATGTTAGGTATATTATTTTGCCTTAAGGGCTGTGATTGCGTGGCACACTGGTTTTGTGAAGTATGTGTTTCATGGTATGTGTTGGGGGGGGGGGGCGGAGGTTGCTTGGATGTCTGCTTTGGAGGTCTCTGTTGCTTTTGCAGATTTTTATTTAGAGCCTTTGATGTTTTCATGTATTTATATGTGTTTTTTGCCGGTGCTGGTTTAATGGGTCTATGTGAGACTGGTGGTGTGATGCCAGTATTTCCCTTCACCTCTTGACTGTCTGATCTAGTCTTGGGTTGAGAGAGCTTAGCCTCCAGTTTGGCTGTATAATTGCATCTCTCGCATGTATTAGTGTTTGGTGGTAGGAGGAGAGGGTTGTCTGTGTACATGAGGCAGTTGTAACATTGCCTCAATATGCCGAGATTCACCAGTTGGACTGGGGAGTACACCTGAAACTGCCCTTTGGACATGCCTGGATAGGTACAGTGAATTGTTTTACTGAATGGCTGGTAAGGTCAAATAGAGAGCCTTGTCCTTCTGTACAGTATAAGGGGGTCTACTGCGAGGGTTTATAAGTGCTTGCTATGAGTTTTGAACAAGTGCCGGGCTGAGAAATTAATGGCATGAGTGCTTAAGTTGAAAGTTTGTCCATTTCCAAGGGAAAAATTGAAGAGGAGATTTTGTGGAGCGGGTAAAAGTTATATCCTAGCTAACCGGCGCTGCCCGGCGCACAGAACTGGGCAAATGCGTTTTTTATAGCAGGGAAATGAAAGAGATAGAAATTATCCCAAAATGGCCAATAAACTACTAATTTCTGGGGTGAAACCACTGCTCCAGGGACAGATAGGCTGCTCAAAGCTCCCTTCTGTCATAGGTGAACAGAGAAACTTCCTTCTATCCAAGTAAGGTATGGGCAAACACAGAAACTTGTAACACAGCCCTGAATTCAGCACTAACCTGAAAACTGGACTATACTAGCTTAGAAAGGTGGGAAACAAGTATATATATATTTTTCAGAAAATAAAGCAGATACAATCAAAAAAAAAAACTTTAAATGCACAGAAAAGGATGCTTATTGTTATATATATCTCAGTTCAGAGTTGTAGTCAAAGCCCCTAGTAATAAAATAGGAAGAAACACAAATACAGTAAAAGTAGATGAATAAAGTGTAATTGTTTTGTATATATAAGACAATAGAAAACAAACAAACTGATTTAAATGTTACCCAATTAACCAGAAAAAAGCTCAAAATTGAACCCTGTTCCAGCAGTCTTCAATCAGACAAGTTCTAACAGCACTCTTCCGCAACTAGGGTGCAGGGGGAACCTCCTCCAAAAAGATGGCCTTGATCAGTGCTCAAGTTATAAGCTAGATTTAGCAGATAAGAATCTGGTCCTATGCTACAGAAACAAGGCGTACCAATTTCAGAAAGAAACAGTTCAAATAAGCAGGCACAATAAGCCTGTGACCAGAAATTCCCAGCTCATAAGGGCAGAATCCAGCCTCTCCTCCCACAAGAGTGCAGACCACAAACCCTCTTAATGTAGAATAACTGACCTGAAGCCCAAGTGCTTAAACTAGAACTAATCCACTTTTAGAATAGCAGACACTGAGCCTTCAGTCAGCAATTCCCAGCTTAGTAGGATGTAAGCTACCTGTCCTGCCACAACAGTGCAGACGACAAACCTTCTTAATGTAAAACAGCCAGTATGAAGCCCAAGTGCTTAAACCAAAAGACTTAGAAAAACAGTTACAATTTAATCAGGTTACTACCAAGCAGTAATAAATGCAGCAGAATAAATTAAACTGAGTAATTTTAAGAAGAGGCAAATGCAAAATAAAGTAGGAGGAAACACAAATACAGTGAAAGCAGATGAATAAAGTGCAATTTTTTTTTTGTTAGTAAAGTGCAAGGAGAGAGGAAGGAAGAACCTAAGTGGGTTGGCCTTCTCAAATCTTCTCTCTGTATTAAGTAGAGTGAACACTAGACTCAGAATATGATCTAACTGTATTTGGTTACATGAGCAAATGAGATGGATTCAGGAGAAGCGTTCAAATATAAACCTACAGGAGGGGCGGGCAATTCCAGAGCCACCAACACTAACATCAAAACAAGAACAGGGAGGGTGGGTGAGGACAAACTGCAGAGAGACACACAGCACACACTATTCAATGAAACACACAATTAGGTACAGAAAAAATGAAATACAGTACTTTCAAAACTGTAAGTTTGTACTTAACTTCAGCTTCTAATGCAGGTGATTATAGCCAAGCAAGTCTCTCAGAAATTGAGCATAAAATGATTTCTCAAACTTTGTGGCTAACACTTAAAGTACAGAGGAATCCCTCTGGGCTAACAGTTAAATATCAGATAACAAAGAAGTGAGAAGACCACCACCTCCATGTACACACCCATATGTATAGACACACACATACACACACACACACACACACACACACACACACACACACACACACACACACACACACACACACACACACACACGCACACACACATAGAGCAGGATTTGTTTGGATACTGGTGAGGCGGACTGAAATTGCTCAAATGCATGTATTTTCTTTTACAGAATGTTTTGCACAGTCTGTTTTGGAGGATTCATATCTTTTTTTAGACCTATCTAAACCCTTTGATACTACATTACACCAACATCTGCTAAGTAGGGTCTCGTCATCAACTTTCTTCATGTTTAAGCAGACAGCAGGCTGCAAAATGGTAGCCAGACATCTCCTCCTTTTTGACTGTAGGACTGGATGTCCCACAAGGGTCTATTCTAGGCCCAGTCCTTTTCAGCGTATTTAGAAACAACCTCCACATTGCAAGTAAATAAGGAAATGACTCAACCCTAATCTGATCTGCCAAAAACCTGAGAAAACTGTAACAGATAACCCAAGAAGTCCTACTATCTACTGAAAGTTGGCTCATGACTCACACTTGTTCCTTAATTCCAAAAAATCTAAATTAGTTCTATTTACCCCCCCCCCCAAACAGTTATTTCACAGGAATAATCTTTTCAATATAACTTCTTCCAGATGTACCAAAATTGAACTAGTAATCCACACAAAACTTCTAGTGATAATATTTGATATAAATTTGAACTCTATTATCTAAAACATGCAGTTTAAAAAAAGTCCAAAAACTTTGTGTCGTCTATAAGATAAAGCCTTACCTTACAGATGACACTAGGAAAATAATTGGCACACCTGAAGAACTCCCCACACTTCACACTGCTCCCATTTTTGTAGCGGTAAACCACCCGATCCCACATGGTCCAACAATGCTACAATAAAATAGCTAAATTTGTTGCTAATATTCTGTGCAGAACACACCAGTGCATAGCTCTTAAACACCTTCAGTGGACTAAAGTGAACGTAGCCTAACCTTCTCTCAGCTATTCACTATATATGACCTAATCTACAAATCAGATAAATGCCCTAGCATTAGCAACATTATTCATCGCTACTATACAAGTAGAACCCTTCACTCCACAAACACCTATTACTAGTCATAAATTCTAATAACTTTCGCGTATCTCCTTCTAATTCTCCTATGTAAACAAAATCTGGAACTCCATTCCTCTCACCCTATAGCAAACACGTGAGTTTACAAAATCCATTGAACATGTGGGAGAACCAGACAAATGTAGGTTTTGTAAAACAGAATTGGAGAGTCGTACACCTTGTTGCTGGTTATGATATACTAATGGCAGAAGGACTGTACACTGAAAAGCATAATAATATGGTAAGACTGTTGCACTGGGGATTGTGTAAACATTATAATACTGAAGTAGATGAAAAACACTGGAGACATGAGCCACAAAGCATCATAGAAAATGATGAAGTCTACATTACATGGGATCACCCATTACCACTAGTTCAAAAAATAGATGCGAGAAAACCAGATATAGCGATCCATTAAAAGAAGACAAGAGTAGCACCGATCATTGAAATCACTACACCCAGCGACTACAGTGTCTTGTGTACAGAGAGACACAAAGTCATAAAATATGAGGATTTACAGACAGAAATGAGAGCAATGTGGAATAAAGATACCCAAACAGTTCCAGTAGTAGTAGTAGGCCCAATGGGTCTTATAAAAAAGAATCTACAATCATATTTAGATACCGATACATGTACATCCATATGAATTGCAGAAGGAGTCATTACTGGGCACATTGCAGGTGCTGCGAAGAGCACTTCTGGCTAAGTTCAAAGATCGAAACAATACTAATTTCATGAACTTTAGTCGTACTTTGACTTAGGAATGAGTCCATTCTTGTCATGGTATTAGAAACCCAAAAGTTTTGGAGAAATTAAAAAAAGGGACAAACCCATAATCTCTTAACATTTAAACAACATGTTGGGTTAGAGGATTAAGGAGCTGTTAACAAACTGCTTCCTGTGGTCCAGTAGTGCAAGGTTTGATTCCCTCAGCCACCATTGTCTAAATGTGTGACTGAAAAAGCTACTTAACCAGAAACCTCTCCCATGCTGACTCTGAAAAAGGTCCATGGAGACCCGGTTCACAACCCCAGAAAACAAATACAAATAAAATAAACTACATCTGGTGGAAACATGGTCATGTTCATGACATTCACCAGGGAAATATGCCTTAACTGACTTAACTAGCTTAACTACTGCCTTAACAACCTTTGCACCTTTAAGTACCTCTTCAGCAGCCTTTGCTCCTCACTATGCTTTTACCACATTCTCTCCACCTACTTAGATTTTTATTTATATGTACATATTGACTATGTCTCTGTTACCCCTTCACACCTCTCCTTCATTCCAGCCTTCCCACATCAGCTGCTCTTACAGCACACCCCATCTCTTACAACACACCCCATCTCTTACAACACACCCCATCTCTTACAGCACACCCCATCTCTTACAGCACAGCCCATCTCTTACAGCATCCCATCTCTTACAGCACACCCCATCTCTTACAGCACACCCCATCTCTTACAGCACACCCCATCTCTTATAGTACCCCATCTCATACAGCACCCCATCTCTTACAGCACACCGCATCTCTTACAGCATCCCATCTCTTACAGCACACCCCATCTCTTACAGCACACCCCATCTCTTACAGCACCCCCCATCTCTTACAGCACACCCCATCTCTTACAACACACTCCACCTCTTACAGCACACCCCATCTCTTACAGCACAGCCCATCTCTTACAGCATCCCATCTCTTACAGCACACCCCATCTCTTACAGCACACCCCATCTCTTACAGCACACCCCATCTCTTACAGTACCCCATCTCATACAGCACCCCATCTCTTACAGCACACCGCATCTCTTACAGCACACCCCATCTCTTACACCCCCCCATCTCTTACAGCACACCCCATCTCTTACAGCACAGCCCATCTCTTACAGCATCCCATCTCTTACAGCACACCCCATCTCTTACAACACACTCCATCTCTTACAGCACATCCCATCTCTTACAGCACAGCCCATCTCTTACAGCATCCCATCTCTTACAGCACACCCCATCTCTTACAGCACACCCCATCTCTTATAGTACCCCATCTCATACAGCACCCCATCTCTTACAGCACACCGCATCTCTTACAGCATCCCATCTCTTACAGCACACCCCATCTCTTACAGCACCCCCATCTCTTACAGCACCCCCCATCTCTTACAGCACACCCCAGCTCTTGCAGCACACCCCATCTCTTACAGCACCCCCCATCTCTTACAGCACACCCCATCTCTTACAGCACCCCCCATCTCTTACAGCACACCCCAGCTCTTGCAGCACACCCCATCTCTTACAGCATCCCATCTCTTACAGCGCCGCCGATCTGTTGCAGCACCCCCTACCTCTTACAGCACACCCCATCTCTTACTGCACACCCCATCTCTTATAGTACCCCATCTCATACAGCACCCCATCTCTTACAGCACCGCATCTCTTACAGCATCCCATCTCTTACAGCACACCCCATCTCTTACAGCACCCCCATCTCTTACAGCACACCCCAGCTCTTGCAGCACACCCCATCTCTTACAGCAGCACCCATCTCTTTCATCACACCCCATCTCTTACAGCACCCCCCATCTCTTACAGCACACCCCAGCTCTTGCAGCACACCCCATCTCTTACAGCACACCCCATCTCTTACAGCACACCCCATCTCTTACAGCACCCCCCCATCTCTTACAGCACACCACAGCTCTTGCAGCACACCCCATCTCTTACAGCACCCCCCATCTCTTACAGCACCCCATCTCTTACAGCACACCGCATCTCTTACAGCATCCCATCTCTTACAGCACACCCCATCTCTTACAGCACCCCCATCTCTTACAGCACACCCCATCTCTTACAGCGCCCCCATCTCTTACAGCACACCACAGCTCTTACAGCACACCCCATCTTTTACAGCACCCCATTTCCCTTCTTTATGCTCTCATTTACTCCTCTGCTTCCCTAGTGGTGTCTGTCCTTCCTTTTTCTATTCAAATAATTAATCAAGATTGTAATAAAATTCCTCACTGTTACCCTGTAAATATCTGACATATCTCTTCAACTGAAATTTTTGACATGTATATTTTTCGTTATATAAGAATTCTACTATAATATATTATTAATTATTGTGTACCTTGAAGCTTGTCTCCCCTGGCCTCTGCTGAAAATGGGATCCTAGGCCACCAGCCAGACTTTCCTGGTAAACAATTGTCAAGCAAACAAATAAATACCTCAAAACTTCTTAATAACTACAAAATTTCATCCTCCAAAAGCCATAAGTATCCAGCCACACTTAATAATTCCTTTTTATTTACACTTAATAATTCTTATTGACATTTTCTAATCTACCCTTTTCTGGCTATCTGTTCTTTTCCTATTAAATCCTCTCCACCAACCACACCCATACTTTTTCAGTAACCCCCCTCCATTAAACCATCTCTACCACACACTTATCAGAGGTACTTCACTATATGTGCATCTGTTTCCTGCTGTTCTACTACTTATCACCACAGTTCTGTTCCCTTGACTACCCCTTACAGCCCCCTTACCCAACCTATAGCAGCTAAATCATCCACCTATGAAGGCTGCATAGAAGCATAGGCTTCGAAATGAAAGTTAATAATGCACCCTGTACTGTATAAACACAACAAGTTATATAACTACTCAAAAAAGACTCAAGGCAAGGTTCATCAAAGGTGCAGTCACAGGTTTATCTACGAAAAATCAATGAAGAATCAAGACAGGTTTATACAATCAAGGAAAGCGCTTTCATCCAAACCAAATGAAAGAACTTCATCAGATAGTTACAAACCATGAAAAGCCAGTATAAATAATTCAAACAAAATGACATCACTTCCCCCAATAGCAATTTAAAGACATATTCTCCCCATTAACACTTCATATATACATTACTATTATAATAAGTAAAATTAAGTTTCACAATCTATCATACATATTTTAAAATTACAAACACATGTACTAAACACAAAAATTATATTTAGAACATTTGTAAGTATTAAAGTTATCTTTCTAAAGCTTTTAAACAAAATACATTTCAAAGAACACTGGTCATTAAGGCCAGGGCAGGCAAAAGCATTAACTTTGAGCTGCCAGTAAAGCTTCCTCTCTTCTAAACAGAGGGGGCAGGGACCTCCTCTAGTATTCTTGCTGACATTGTCAATTATTAAGTAGTTGAAAAAATGCCCTGGGTTATCAGAGACATGTTTGGCGAAAGCATTCGTAGTATTAGCTTTCCCAATATTGTATTGGTGTTCATATACTCTCAGTTTAAAATGTCGCTCTGTTTTCCCAATATAGAACCCTGGACAACATTGGCATAAGGCAATGCACACAATACCAGAACTTTCACAGTTGTATTTACCTCTAATCTGGAATGTTACATTATTAAGATTAAAGGAATTAGCGACCATTATAAATTTACAGAAATCGCACCTGACACATTTTGTCATTCCCACTTTTAATGGGTATGCCCTAGTATTAGTTTCAACCACTGCCAATCATTAGCAGACCGGAGTTCCACTGTGGCGACCCCTAACCGGGAAAAGCCAAAAGAAGAAGAAGAACAACAACATTCTTTAGGTTATTCCCTCTTTTAAAAATCATCCCAGGGCTAGCACTAATTTTTTTGATGGATGAAAGGGTCATCCAACAAGATCCTCCAGTTTTTCTGTAGGATGTCTCGTACAGACCCAGCATCCATGGAGAAAGTGGTAATAAATTTAAAGTTATGGTTATTACCAACCTAATCTACCATACTTATATTTGGTTCCCCATCAGTAACATCAACCAGACCATAAACTGCCAACTCATTCAGGGGTGATTACATTGTTACTTCCATGGTTTTATTCAGTAAGGGCTTGAACCAATCACGAACTCTTTTTTTCATAGACTTCATTTATAATAACATCTATTAGTGCCAGAGGGTAGCATCTCTTCAAAAACATATTTTTAAGAGTCTCACATTCAGACATGAATTCAGAGTCTAGTGTGGTCATCCTAGCAGCCGATACAAGTTGACCTTTTATTAATGCTTTTTTTCTGGTGAAATGGGTGGGAGCTATTAAAGTGTAATAGTGTATTGGAGTATGTGGGTTTTCTGAAGATCTTAGCTGTATATCTCCCATTTATAAGATCTTTTGATAGTTCAACATCTAGGTAGGAGATAGTGTCAACCCTAAATTTAAATGTAAATGTAAGGAATGATGTAAATCCAGAAATACTATTGACAAAGTTTTCCGCATCACCTAAGTCACCCCGAAAAATGATAAATATGTCATCCAAAAATCTAGTGTACCAGAAAACTTTGTCTGTATATACGGGACTCTTAAATAAGAATTCCTCCTACCAATACGCCATTACACAATTAGCAAAGCTACCCCCACAGGGGGTGCCCATAGCAACACCAGTTTGTTGCAGAAAATATTCACCATTAAAGATCAGCATGTTGTTATGTAGAACAATTTCCAACAAATATTCTATAATATCTACTTCAGATGATAGGGTCCCTTTTATGGAGAAAAACTCTCTGACCCAACTGATGCCAAGGTCATGGGGGATCACTTATAAAGATCCTTGACATCATTGGTCAGGAAATTGTAATTGCCCTGAAAGTTTAAACTGTTTAAAGATTTTAAGAAATCCTATGAACCCTTCAAATTTACGATTCACTACCCAGGAATTTCTTAAGTTTCTGATCAGTAAGCTTAGCACATCCGTACGTTATACAATTTTTACCATCCACCATAGGTTGGAATGGAGGGTTTTGAAAGTCTTTGTGGATCTTGGGAAGTCCAAATATTACTGGCGTAAGAGGGGGTCAAGATGTTAAGATAATTCAAGTTTCCCATGTCAATATGATTATCTATAAATAGGTCATTGATTAAAGACCTAATCCTCTGACAGGCCCCATTGAATTCATTTAAGGACATTTTTAAATGGGTGTCAGCATGTGACATCTCAAGCATTTTATTCCTATAATCAAACTCATTCATAAAAATGAGACCTCCACCTTTGTCAGGTTTTGGAATTCGAATAGTTTGTGTTTTCAATAAATCTCAAACATTCCTTTCACTATCAGATATATTACGTACATATGTTCTTGAAGGTCATTTACATAATAAACTTCTGATGTCTAATTCACAAAGTTTCTCAAACAATAGTACTGTGGTGTTCAAGGGTGGATTATAGACACTAGAGACATGTAAATCATCATTAATATATGGATTCTGACCTATAAGAAGTGTAAGATTAAGTTTATGTGTAAAAATTTTTAAGTCCAGCAATGTCTTTGCCAAATCTGCCCTTTTACTGGGCACAAGTGAAAGTCCCTTTGCTAACAGATCAATGAGTTCATGAGAAGGGTCAAATTCCATATAATTATATATACGAAAATCGCCACAATAGTTTATGTGTATCCGTAGGTGTTCACATTCATTTGTAATAAGGCCGTTGTAGTTAATATGTTCTATCTCCAATGTTTGCTGTTCCTCCTCTGCTTCTGTGTGTTCCAAGAGCCTTGGTTTGACTGTCTTCCATTCACTTTCATGGCCATCTGAAAATCCTGATTAGGTGAGCTGTTGGAATTCTCCTGCCATTGCTGAAGGCATTCACTACATCTGATAGGTCCATTTATGTCATCTGACTCGGTTTCCTGAGTAACTGGGACATTTTGATTATTATTAATGACCTCAGGCGTGTCATTATGGTAATTCACTATAGGTTGCCTTTTCACGTCAGTTGGAGCCTCATGAATATTCGATGTAGGTGGAGCAGGGTAGGCAACACCATTTTGATAGTCTTTCCGATTGCATTCTAATTTCTTTCCTTTAATGGATTTAAGTTTGATAAGTGTGCCCTCTATGCTCTTAAAAATATGATCAAAGTCGTATTTATCCCGGCAAAAGTCCGCATCTACTTTAATACAGCTTTTCTAACCACAATAATTCATCCTTTAGATTCGTCATTGTAGCATTGTAATTATTTATTAATAAAAGCAGAAATTCACAGCCTTGGTTATCAAAAAGCTGTGTGAGGTCTTTAAAAAAGGAAAATTGTGAACAAGCCCAGTTGGGTAACGCCACTGCTGCAAACCCTTAGGGATATGGCATCTGCTGACACATTTCTGTAGATAAGGGACTTCTAGTTGCAGTTTTTTAAATTTGTAAAGTTTGGAATAAAAAATGTACAAGTTATTCACAATGTCTGTTCCTGTTTGAGCATTTAAGGTATGAGTGCTTGCAGTTGAGGGATCAGTTATTAAATCCATGGGTTTGTTAAGGCACTCAGGTAAGGAAGGTAACCTACCTTGTGTTGTAGGGCGGTTGAAGCCATTCGCAGGAGAAATATGTGAAGGACCAGCCACCGGCTGGTGCTGAGATACATGTAGGGATGTCAGGGGTGTATCATCCACTACCTCTACCAACTCACTAGAGCCATGCCTTGCATGGGGAATAGTCATAGCAGCCTGTGCATTCGGAAGTTGAGTATTCAATCTTTTGGTTAAATCATCCACTTGTTTAGCCAAATGTTGAATAATAGATGTCAAGTTTAAAACAGCATTCACTTCAGTAATGGAGTTTGAATTTATAACAGCATTCGCCTAAGTAATGTTCTCCAGTGAGAAAGACGACTGAGGAGTAGGAGGTGAACCACTTGCCATAATAACAATTAAATAAACACAACAAGTTATATAACTACTCAAAAAAGACTCAAGGCAATTGCATTTTTTCAACTACTTAATAATTGACAATGTCAGCAAGAATACCAGAGGAGGTCCCTGGCCCCTCTGTTTAGAAGAGATGGAGCTTTATCGGCAGCTCAAAGTTAATGCTTTTGCCAGTCCTGGCCTTAATGACCAGTGTTCTTTGAAATGTATTTTACGTTCAAAAGCTTTAGAAAAATAACTTTAATACTAACAAATGTTCTAAATATAATTTTTGTGTTTAGTACATATATTTGTAATTTTAAAATATGTATGATAGGTTGTGAAACTTAATTTTACTTATTATAATAGTAATGTATACAAAGTGTTAATGGGGAGGATATGTTTTTAAATTGCTATTGGGGAAGTGATGTCATTTTGTTTGAATTATTTATACTGGCTTTTCATGGTTTGTAACTGTCTGATGAAGTTCTTTCACTTGGTTTGGACAAAAGCACTTACCTTGATTGTATGTCACCCTGTACTGTAGCTAATAACAGACAGTGTACTGTAGTTAATAATGCACACTGGAATGTAGTTAATAATGTACACTGTACTGTAGTTTATATCAGATGCTGTGCTGTTCTTAATAATCAACACTAATAATGTAGTGCAGAGTGTAGAGCTTGTATACCTCATCTTATGCTATTGTAATATTGAACACAGTGTAGTATAATTATCTTTCATTATCTTGTACTATATTGTACATACCTCATCTTATGTTATTGTAAAATTGAACACATTGTATTTATTGTTATCCTGTATTATATTGCAATCTTTCTGGAGCTTTTCTCCTCGGGTTTCCACTGAAAATGGGCTTCAGACTCAGTTAGACTAACCTGGTTAACAAATGTCAAATAAATAAAATAAATAAATAAAACTGTACACTGCACTGTAGTAAGTAATGGACACTGTACTGTAGTTAATAATGGATACTGTACTGTAATTAATGCATACTGTACACTAGTTAATGTACACTGTACTGTAGTTAATTCACACTGTACTGTAGTTAATGCACACTGTACTGTAGTTAATGTACACTGTACTGTGGCTAATAATGTACATTGCACTGTAGTTAATAATGCACACTGTACTGTAGTTAATGTACACTATACTGTAGTTAATGCACACTGTACTGTAGTTAATGTACACTGTACTGTAGTTAATAATGCACACTGTACTGTAGTTAATGTACACTGTACTGTGGCTAATAATGTACACTGCACTGTAGTTAATGCACACTGTACTGTAGTTAATGTACACTGTAGTATAGTTCATAATGCACATTGTACTGTTGTCAATGTACACTGTACTGTCATTAAAAATGCACACTGTACTGTAGTTAATGTACACTGTACTGTAATTAATAATGCACACTGTACTGTAGTTAATGTACCCTGTACTGTAGTTAATAATGCACACTGTACTGTAGGGAATATACACTGTACTGTGGCTAATAATGTACACTGCACTGTAGTTAATGCACACTGTACTGTGGTTAATGTACACTGTACTGTAGTTAGTAATGCACACTGTACTGTAGTTAATGCACACTGTACTGTAGTTAATGCGCAACATACTGTACTGTAGTTAATGTACACTATACTGTAGCTAATAATGTACACCATACT
Source organism: Protopterus annectens (assembly GCF_019279795.1). Lineage (NCBI taxonomy): Eukaryota > Metazoa > Chordata > Ceratodontiformes > Protopteridae > Protopterus > Protopterus annectens. The sequence goes on along the minus strand of NC_056741.1, from coordinate 10,387,821 downwards.
GTAATTAATAATGCACACTGTACTGCAGTTAATGTACACTGTACTGTAATTAATAATGCATACTGTACTGTAGTTAATGTACACTGTACTGTAGTTAATGTACACTATATTATAGCTAATAATGTACACCGTACTATAGTTAATGCACACTGTACTGTGGTTAATGTACACTGTACTGTAATTAATAATGCACGCTGAACTGTAGTTAATGTACACTATACTGTAGCTAATAATGTACACTATACTGTAGTTAATATACACTATACTGTAGCTAAAATGTGCACTGCATTGTAGCTAATATTGCATACTGTACTGTAGTTAATGTACACTATACTGTCGTTAATGTACACTATACTGTAGCTAATAATGTACACTGTATTGTAGTTAATAATGCACACTGTACTGCAGTTGATGTACACTATACTGTAGCTAATGTACACTGTACTGTAGTTAATGCACACTGTACTGTGATTAATAATGCACATTGCACTGTTGTTAATGTACACTGTACTGTAGTTAATAATGCAAACTGTACTGTAGTTAATGTACACTGTACTGTGGCTAATAATGTCCACTGCACTGTAGTTAATAATGCACACTGTACTGTAGTTAATGTACTCTGTACTGTAGTTAATAATGCACATTGTACTGTAGTTAATGCACACAGTACTGTAGTTAATAATGCACAATGTACTGTAGTTAATGCACACTATACTGTAGTTAATAATAAACACTGTACTGCAGTTAATGTACACTCTACTGTAATTAATAATACACACTCTACTGTAGTTAATGTACACTGTACTATGGCTAATAATGTCCACTGCACTGTAGTTAATAATGCACACTGTACTGAAGTTAATGTACACTGTACTGTAGTTAATAATGCACACTGTACTGTAGTTAATGTGCACTGTACTGTAGTTAATGTACACTGTACTGTAGTTCATAATGCACATTGTACTGTTGTCAATGTACACTGGACTGTAATTAATAATGCACACTGTACTTGTAGTTAATGTACACTGTACTGTGATTAATAATGCACACTGTACTGTAGTTAATGTACCCTGTACTGCAGTTAATAATACACACTGTACTGTAGTGAATATACACTGTACTGTGGCTAATACTGTACATTGCACTGTAGTTAATAATGCACACTGTACTGTAGTTAATTTACACTGTACTGTAGTTAGTAATGGACACTGTACTGTAGTTAATAATGCACACTGTACTGTAGTTAATGTACACTGTACTGTAGTTAATGCACAATGTACTACACTGTAGTTAATGTGCACTATACTGTAGCTAATAACGTACACCATACTGTAGTTAATACACACTGTACTTTAGTTAATGTACACTGTACTGTAATTAATAATGTACACTGCACTGTAGTTAATGTACACTGTACTGTAATTAATAATGCATACTGTACTATAGTTAATGTACACTGTACTGTAGTTAATGTACACTATACTATAGCTAATAATGTACACCGTACTGTAGTTAATGCACACTGTACTGTAGTTAATGTACACTGTACTGTAATTAATAATGCACACAGAACTGCAGTTAATGTACACTATACTGTAGCTAATAATGTAGACTGTATTGCAGTTAATGCACACTGTACTGCAGTTAATGTACACTATACTGTAGCTAATGTTCACTGTACTGTAGTTAATAATGCACACTGTACTGTACTTAATACACACTGTACTGTGATTAATAATGCACATTGTACTATAGTTAATGTACATTGTGCTGTAGTTAATAATGCAAACTGTACTGTAGTTAATGTACATTGTACTGTGGCTAATAATGTCCACTGCACTGTAGTTAATACTGCACACTGTACTGTAGTTAATGTACATTGTACTGTAGTTAATAATGCACACTGTACTGTAGTTAATGGACACTATACTGTAGTTAATAAGGCACACTGTACTGTAGATAATGCACACTGTACTGTAGTTAATAATAAACACTGTACTGCAGTTAATATACACTCTACTGTAATTAATAATACACACTATACTGTAGTTAATGTAGACTGCACTGTGGCTAATAATGTCCACTGCACTGTAGTTAATAATGGACACTGTACTGTATTTATTAATGCACACTGTTCTGCAGTTAATATTCACTGTACAGTATTTAGCAGTGTTAATAATGGACACTGTACTGTAGTTAATGTTCACTGAACTGTAGTTAATAATGTTCACTGCAATAGTTAGTAATGGACACTGTGCTGTAGTTAATGCACACTGTACTGTAGTTAGTAATGGACACTGTACTGTAGTTAATTCACACTGTACTGTAGTTAATGCACACTGTACTGTAGTTAATGTACACTGTACTGTGGCTAATAATGTCCATTGCACTGTAGTTAATAATACACACTGTACTGTAGTTAATGTACACTATACTGTAGTTAATGCACACTGTACTGTAGTTAATGTACACTCTACTGTAGTTAATAATGCACACTGTACTGTAGTTAATATACACTGTAGTATAGTTCATAATGCACATTGTACTGTCGTCAATGTACACTGTACTGTCATTAAAAATGCACACTGTACTGTAGTTAATGTACACTGTACTGTAATTAATAATGCACACTGTACTGTAGTTAATGTACCCTGTACTGTAGTTAATAATGCACACTGTACTGTAGGGAATATACACTGTACTGTGGCTAATAATGTACACTGCACTGTAGTTAATGCACACTGTACTGTAGTTAATGTACACTGTACTGTAGTTAGTAATGCACACTGTACTGTAGTTAATGCACACTGTACTGTAGTTAATGTATACTGTACTGTAGTTAATGCACAACGTACTGTACTGTAGTTAATGTACACTATACTGTAGCTAATAATGTACACCATACTGTAGTTAATACACACTGTACTGTAGTTAATGTACACTGTACTGTAATTAATAATGGACACTGTACTGTAGTTAATGTACACTGTACTGTAATTAATAATGCATACTGTACTGCAGTTAATGTACACTATACTATAGCTAATAATGTACACCGTACTATAGTTAATGCACACTGTACTGTGGTTAATGTACACTGTACTGTAATTAATAATGCACACTGAACTGTAGTTAATGTACACTATACTGTAGCTAATAATGTACACTGTACTGTAGTTAATATACACTATACTATAGCTAAAATATACACTGCATTGTAGTTAATAATGCATACTGTACTGTAGGTAATGTACACTATACTGTCGTTAATGTACACTATACTGTAACTAATTATGTACACTGTATAGTAGTTAATAATGCACATTGTACTGCAGTTAATGTACACTATACTGTAGCTAATGTGCACTGTACTGTAGTTAAATCACACTGTACTGTAGTTAACACACACTGTACTGTGATTAATAATGCACATTGTACTGTAGTTAATGTACACTGTACTGTAGTTAATAATGCAAACTGTACTGTAGTTAATGTACACTGTACAGTGGCTAATAATGTCCACTGCACTGTAGTTAATAATGCACACTGTACTGTAGTTAATGTACACTGTACTGTAGTTAATAATGCACACTGTACTGTAGTAAATGCACACAGTACTGTAGTTAATAATGCACAATGTACTGTAGTTAATGCACACTGTACTGTAGTTAATAATAAACACTGTACTGCAGTTAATGTACACTCGACTGCAATTAATAATACACACTCTACTGTAGTTAATGTACACTGTACTGTGGCTAATAATGTCCACTGCACTGTAGTTAATAATGCACACTGTACTGTAGTTAATGTACACTGTACTGTAGTTAATAATTCAGACTGTACTGTACTTAATGTACACTGTACTGTAGTTAATGTACACTGTACTGTAGTTCATAATGCACATTGTACTGTTGTCAATGTACACTGGACTGTAATTAATAAAGCACACTGTACTGTAGTTAATGTACACTGTACTGTGATTAATAATGCACACTGTACTGTAGTTAATGTACCCTGTACTGTAGTTAATAATACACACTGTACTGTAGTGAATATACACTGTATTGTGGCTAATACTGTACACTGCACTGTAGTTAATAATGCACACTGTACTGTAGTTAATTTACACTGTACTGTAGTTAGTAATGGACACTGTACTGTAGTTAATGCACACTGTACTGTAGTTAATGTACACTGTACTGTAGTTAATGCACAATGTACTACACTGTAGTTAATGTGCACTATACTGTAGCTAATAACGTACACCATACTGTAGTTAATACACACCGTACTATAGTTAATGTACACTGTACTGTAATTAATAATGTACACTGCACTGTAGTTAATGTACACTGTACTGTAATTAATAATGCATACTGTACTATAGTTAATGTACACTGTACTGTAGTTAATGTACACTATACTATAGCTAATAATGTACACCGTACTGTAGTTAATGCACACTGTACTGTAGTTAATGTACACTGTACTGTAATTAATAATGCACACTGAACTGTAGTTAATGTACACTATACTATAGCTACAAATGTACACTGTATTGTAGCTAATGCATACTGTACTGTAGTTAATGTACACTGCACTGTTGTTAATGTACACTATACTGTAGCTAATAATGTAGACTGTATTGCAGTTAATGCACACTGTACTGCAGTTAATGTACACTATACTGTAGCTAATGTTCACTGTACTGTAGTTAATAATGCACACTGTACTGTTCTTAATACACACTGTACTGTGATTAATAATGCACATTGTACTATAGTTAATGTACATTGTGCTGTAGTTAATAATGCAAACTGTACTGTAGTTAATGTACATTGTACTGTGGCTAATAATGTCCACTGCACTGTAGTTAATACTGCACACTGTACTGTAGTTAATGTACACTGTACTGTAGTTAATAATGCACACTGTACTGTAGTTAATGGACACTATACTGTAGTTAATAAGGCACACTGTACTGTAGTTAATGCACACTGTACTATAGTTAATAATAAACACTGTACTGCAGTTAATGTACACTCTACTGTAATTAATAATGCACACTATACTGTAGTTAATGTACACTGCACTGTGGCTAATAATGTCCACTGCACTGTAGTTAATAATGGACACTGTACTGTATTTATTAATGCACACTGTTCTGTAGTTAATATTCACTGTACAGTATTTAATAATGCACATTGTACTGCAGTTAATAACGGACACTGTACTGTAGTTAATAATTGGCATGTGCTGTAGTCAATGCACACTGTACTGTAGTTAATAATGGACACTGTACTGTAGTTCAGCCTTACTATCCTTTATCGACTCTATTAACGAAAACCGCAACAATAATACTCCTTCCTCAGCCTTCTTTATTGACCTGTCTAAAGCCTTTGACATGGTCAACCACCAACTTCTTCTCCATCATCTGAAGTCCCTCTCTCTTGACAATCTAGCCTTAAATTGGTTCACATCTTATCTGGACAACCGAAAACAGGCAGCACTCTGGCATAACCATCTCTCTGATCTCCTCCCCACCTCTATAGGAGTCCCTCAGGGCTCTATCTTAGGTCCTCTACTATTCTCTATTTTTATAAATGACCTTCACCTAGCCACTCCCCTATCAACTTGCATTCAATATGCAGATGATACAACCATCATTTCCTCAGCCCCAACACAGTCTGAACTTTATTCTCTCACACAAAACACCTTCACTACTATAGAGCAATGGTTCTCTAATCATTGTCTCCTCCTTAACCCAAAGAAAACCAAACTCCTGATTTTTACTCCCACTCACTTGTCTTCCTCCATTAATTTCACACTCACATCCAACAATGGCACCCTTATCTCTCCAGACCAAACCACCAAACTCCTGGGTATTACAATTGACAATCAACTAAAATTTGACACTCACATTAACTCTACAATAAAATTGACTAACAGAAAACTAGGTTCTCTCTATAGAATCAAATCTTTCCTTACTCCAGAAGCTAAAACTACAATAGCTAGAACCCACTTAATATCTACCCTATTATATGCCTCCCCTATTTATACAAATCTTTCTAAACATAATCTTAACAAACTAGCTACATCATATAACAACATTGCCAAATTTGCTACAGCCTCTCCATACAGGACTCATCATTGCTTCAATCTAAAAAAACTAGGGTGGCTAGAATTACTCCACCAAATACAATTTAACCAACTTACAATTGCCCATAAAGCCCTTTACCACCCTTACAACACTCCAATGCTCTCCACCCTCATAAAACCTTATAACAATCTGAAGAACCTACGCTCCTGTAACAAAATACTGATTCATACTTCTCTATCTAATAACACAGCAGGTGACTCCACATTTTCCAACTCGGTTGGTAAAATATGGAATCAACTACCTCAAGACCTCACAACTCAAACATCACTCCCACTATTTAAAACTAAACTAAAACTCTTCTTATCCAACCACTGGCTTTGCTCTTGCAATAACCCTGACTAAACATTCTTACCTCCTTCTTTTTTGATTCTTTACTCCCATTCTTTTTCTTCTTATATCTAACACTCTAAATTATCCTCTATATAACTGTTTCTGTTATTCCATATGTAATAAAGGCATAAATAAATATTTTTCAACTTCTTACGAAGTTGTAATAGAGTAATTAAGTTCTTTACTTCTATTTTTTCTTTGCTAAACCTCTTACTGTACTCAAATGCTATTACATCCTGCCGTAGGCTTAAAGTACATGTTTTTTTTCTATTATTATTTTGTATGTTATTTTTCTTTATATTTTTGGTACATTTTTGTTTATTTTTACTTAAGTAGTATTGTAGCGGAGCTTTTCTCCCCGGACCTCCACTGAAAATGGACATGTATCCAGTTGGACTAGCCCGGTAAACAAATGTAAAATAAATAAAATAAATAAATAGTTAATGTTCACTGAACTGTAGTTAATAATGTTCACTGCAATAGTTAGTAATGGACACTGTACTGTAGTTAATAATGGACACTGTGCTGTAGATAATGCACACTGTACTGTACTTAATAATGGACATTGTACTGTAGTTAATAATGGACACTGTGCTGTAGTTGATGCACACTGTACTGTAGTTAATAACTGATACTGTACTATAGTTAATGCACACTGTACTGTAGTTAATAACGGACACTGTACTGTAGTTAATGTACACTGCAATAGTTAGTAATGGACACTGTACTGTAGTTAATAATGGACACGGTGCTGTAGTTAATGCACACTGTAATGTAGTTAATAGACACTGTACTGTAGTTAATAATGGCCACTGTGCTGTAGTTAATTCCCACTGTACTGTAGTTAATAATGGACACTGTACTTTACTTAATGTTCACTGTACTGTCGTTAATAATGGACACTGCACTGTAGTTAATGCACACTGTACTGTAGGACACTGTACTGTAGTTAATGTTCACTGTACTGTTGTTAATGTTCACTGCAATAGTTAGTAATGGACACTGTACTGTAGTTAATAATGGACACTGTGCTGCAGTTAATGCACACTGTACTGTAGTTAATAATGGACACTGTACTGTAGTTAATGTACACTGTACTGTAGTTAATAATGCACACTGTACTGTAGTTAATGTACACTTTT